>NC_141163.1:35311012-35614836 GCF_053477565.2 Lygodium microphyllum | reverse complement strand
GATTTGTGCCATATATTGGAGAAAATTTTGCATCTATAGATTGCCATATGATTGTTAGCTCCCAGTAAATATTTGATAGTTGGATCAAAATCATGAAGAGATACTCTAGAGGTGCGCTTATATCCCAGGAGGAGAGTCCGAGAAAGAAGGGAAGGCAACCTTCTCTTGCTGCATTTTGTTGCCTTATGGGTCTAAAGTATGGAGACATCCTTACACTAGAAGAGGAGATCAATGAAGCTTATATCCTTTTTCTTAGAAACAAATGGGATAAGAAATATATAATTGAATTGGAAACAAGGGCTAAGAATATCAAGCAAGATAGGGTCCTAAAGGAGGAATTAGTCACTCTTTTCAATGCCTTGGTTATAGAAAGTAGCACTGTGATGAAGGCTTGGGAAGAGCTTCTTGATGACTATGATATCAATGATGAAGTCTACACAAAGATTTTAGGCATTTACAATGATTGGGTATCAAAGAAGCTCATATGTGGAGCTAATGTAGGGTCCCTACCAAAGGGAGTAAAAGATATTGTGAACTACCTAATTGGACAAAAGAAAAATCCTCTTCAATCCTCCACTAGTTTTCCTTGGCATGTATATGTTTTCGCATGAAATCTAGAAACCTTTGATCATATACATAATGTTTACAAAGATATGATTATTGGGGTTGTTGTTCTAGATGCAACACATGGAGTTGAGGGAATGAAATGGGACCAATTGAAGATCCCACATACCTTTGATGACCAAGTCATCTAATACATCTTTCTCCCTAACATTGGGAATAGCGAGTGCAGCCATCAGGTTAGGCACAGAAGTGGATGGCTTACTAGATACATCAATTTTTTTGCACGTAACAGTAGGCAAGCTAGATACATGCAATATTTCTCTTCTTTTATGTTTTTTCGCCTATGAAGTAACAACTTCCTCAACATGCCTCCACTCTATTTTAAGCCATGTCTCTGTAGTCTAATTCTCTAACAAAACATCAAACTTTTCTTGAAGCTCAAGATCAGCTTCTTGTAGAAGCAATTCAATTTTTTGACTTACAAGAGCTTACTATTCTACAAGATCTAACTGCTCAAACCGACTTTCAAATTCTCTTAGTAACTCTGTAGCCACAAGACCCTTATTGGGTTGTAGAGCCTATTCTTGGAAAGTCTTGTGGGTAATCAAATTGGTGCCTTCAATGTAAAATTCTTCCCTGAGTGTCTTTTTGAAAGCTACCTAGTGAACATCCTATATGTACAATTTAGTAACTCAAGTTTTCAATTCATGCCCAATGACTTATACAGAATATTAGCTCCATGAAAGTTGAGCTACCCTAAAGAACTCCATCTTTTGAGCATATATATGTAAATATGCAAATATATTTTTTCCCTTAAATAACTTCATCTCACACTCTATTGCTAGTAAAGCATTTATCACAACAATTTATGTTTGAGTAGAAGCCTGTATCACTTGTTGTTTTTGTACCTGCATAAGCATGTTCATATTTTACACTAACTATTGCAAAATATCACTAGAAATTGTGGTTGGAGTTTATCCCATCTTGTCTTTCCTTCTGATGACTTTCACGTCAAGTTCACCAATGTGGGAGGGGTTTTAGTTGAAAGGTTGTATCCACCAGGGATTAGAGATAGAAGAAAGTAGAGAATAGGATATAGAAGAGAATAAAAAGAATAGACAAGAGGTACACAAGATAAAGAAAAAGCACAATGAATCAAAGCACTATGTATTGATAGAACTTGAGAAGATAAAAAAATTCATTGTCTGGCACTACTTAGAAGCAATCTCCAAGCATTAGATCTCTTGGAGCTCCCTTGTAGACCAAAAATGTGCATCAAATAATAGCTTCTTTGCTGCTCAGATTGCAAATCCAATGGTTCCATTAGCTTTGAAAGTGGGGTTAAAACCCCAGATACCTGGTCAAAATTCTCCCAGATCACTGCTCCTTCTCCCAATTCGGAGTGTTGTTTGCTCTTATAAACTACAATTGCATGTTGTGCGATTTTGGAAGCCCTTCTTTTTGCATAAGATGAACTAGTTGAAAAAGCAACTTGCTTTTTGCATGTCACCCTCTTCTAGAAGTTTTCTACAACTTTTTAGAATATTTACAAGAAATAATATCCAAAATATCAAAAATAGGCTAAACTTATCCAAAAATCTAGTATTTTTGAACCATCCATTCTATGGACACTGACACTAATGACTAAGATGACATTGACTCTCTAGATTCATAAGAAAATCGAATGATGGTTTCCTCCAAGTTTTTTCACATTGTGTCCATGTAGCGACATGACAACATAACTAGTTTTATGTAGCTAGATGAGATACAAGAAGAAAACAAGATGGATACATTCTACTAATGCAAATTTTGATTAATAATAAGTATTTACATTAACAACATTAAAATTTTGTCAAGATAAACCAAAAAATACACCATTAAAATATATCAAAGAGCAAGTAATTCTTTTCACCTTTAGTAACTAGTCTTTTGTAAATTTGAGTAACCTTTATTTATTCTTGAAGATGACTAAAATATCATAGTATATTCTACCTATATGTTTGCCTCGGCACTAGACTCAACCTTCGACCCTTCAAAAATTATGCTCTCCTACTTGGTTACCCTAATCATAATCAAAATCTAACAAAACTTGATAATAGAGACCGCAAGAAGAAGAAGAAGAAGAAGAAGAAGAAGAGAGAGAGAGAGAGAGAGAGAGAGAGAGAGAGAGAGAGAGAGAGAGAGAGAGAGAGAGAGAGAGAGAGAGAGAGAGAGAGAGAGAGAGAGAGAGAGAGAGAGAGAGAGAGAGAGAACCTGAAGTTGAGATAACTTTGTGTGTGTGTGTGCGTAGATAGAGTGTGTGTATATGTGTGTGTGTATAAGCTTATTCTCTTGAAGCTTCACTCCATCTATTTGCCTTGTGAAGTAGAATAAATGGCAACTGGCTTCATTTACAAGATGTGTAAGACGTGAAATCATATGCAAGTCAAAGTGTAATAAGGAAAAAAGGCCTAGAGCTAAAATCCACTTGATTAAATCCACAATGCACGTGAGTAAAGGTTCTTGTACCTCTTGAACATCATCTATCCTCTTCTTAGAGCCAATGACAAGATATTATATAAAAAACCCCCCTCAAACCCTTGATTTTTAGTAAGTCACAAGTAAAATTTTTAATCAAAACATGCAAGCATGACTTGCATCAAAATATAAAGACCCACCTTTTTCTATGTCAATAGTACTTTGTTGTGCAATGTGCATCCCCTTTCTTGTACATTATTGTCTTGCTTGTGTAGCCTTGCCCACATTTTGCCAATATTTTTTCCTTTAAGAGGCCTAGAATCAGACACACATTTTGGTCTAAATCAACATTAACTACTTGCTATCCATAGAGGCTACCATCTCAGTAAGAGATATCATCACTATAGTTCATTCCATCTTTGTATGAAGATATTATTGTTCTAAGCTTAGTTGATTGCAACTTTTCCATTGCGGTATTTTCTAGATTGCAAAGATGTCATCCATTGCCAGCTATGGTTTGTTGATAGCACTATTGAGACTATTATCTAGGAAGACTTGACATGTGAGGCAATTGATGAGGACATGTAGAGCTACATGATGCGCTCTAGTGATGTACTAGAGGCTACCATTGAGAGGCTATCTACATTGATGTTGCTACGCCATCCAGGTGAGGGTGCCTCAACAATCCCCCCATGGCTATGAGGTGCAAATTTTTTTAAAAATAAAGTAACATTGAAAATGTGCTTAAGAGTATGTCGCATTCACTTTTCTTGATTCTTATCTATGATAGGGCCCACTTCTAATGACTCAGGCTAGACCATACCCTTTAGGATGAGGCTAGACCAATGTATGGATTCTCAAAATATGTTAAGCATTGTTTTGTGTAAACTGAATTGTATGTTATACTTAAGGTTTTATTTACATTTATTTTACTCTTGTCTATGTACAATGGTGAGCGTTCAATGTGTAGGTGGAGGAGTAGTAGTTCTCAATCTTCAGCAATACAATTTGTTACAGAGACTATCTCATCAATATACTATAGTGGTGCCTCCTATGCCAATGGCTTAAAGAGAAAAATATTATGTACATTAACTTCATAAAATGAGATATGAGTAAATCATGTTTTCTTTATGCAATGATTTCTTAATCATGTAGTGGTTGGGCATACACTCTTAACTCCATGAATGTCATGCTAACACTTCATACACATGATAAGTATGTAACTTATTGAAATGAATTGTGACCATACTTTTCCTAGATGAACTTAGAAAGCTAAGAAAATGTGTAGAGTACACTTTACAATTTTAGCCATATATTGATGCACTTTTCTACATAATTCCTGCATTGTTTCAAATAAAATATTTGTTAAGAATTTACTTACCAAGTGCAACTAACACTAATGAATAATGATACTCAACATCATTTGCAATGCCTTTTTCAGGCTAGCAAAAGCAACATTTTTCAAGCTAACACAATGACCTAAAATATCCTCTATCATTTACAATTGTTGAATCCATAGGAGCTCTTGGAGGTGTCACTACAATAGAATCAATGCAGAGATACCAAAGATGTGATGCACATTAATGGGCATTGTCATGCCACTATGCAAACACAGTCTGAAAAACCCAAGAGTACATCATGTTCAAATATACAAAATATTTGGACAATTTTTGCATTCTTTTGATATTTTGGATACTATTTTTGGTAAATATCCTAAAAAGGTGTAGAAAACTTCTCCAATAGGATGACATGCAAAAAGAATGTTTCTTTTCAACTAGTTTGGAAAATCTCATGGAAAAAGAGGGGCTTTCGAATTAGTGTAGTGCACGATTGCAATTTTTAAGCAACAAATAGCACTCTATATGGAAGGAAGAAGGATGTGCGATTTGGTACAATTTTCAGTAAGCATCCTCGGGTTTTGCCCCCCTTTTGGAGCCAATGAAACCATCAGATTTTCCATCTAAGCAACAGAGAAGAAGCTAGTGTTTGGTGTGCATTTTTGGTCTACCAAGGAGCTCCAAGAGATCTAATGCTTGGAGATTTCTTATGAGCAGTCCCATATAAGGATTTTTTTAATATTGTCAGGTTCTATCAATACATAATGCTTTGAATCATTGAGCTTTGTATTTATGTTATGTACCTCCTACCTATTCTTTTTCTTCTTTTCTATCTCTTATTCTCTACTTATTTCTCTCCTTGATCCCTGGTGGATACAACCTTTTGACTAAAACACCTCTAACATTGGTGAACCTGATGTGAAAGGTCATTGGAAGGAAAGGCAGAATGGGAGAATCTTCAAGCACAATTTCTAGTGATGTTTTATAGTAATTAGTGTGGAATGTGAACATGCTTATATAGGTACAACAACAACAACAAGTGATGCAAGATTTAGCTCAAATAGAAATTGTTGTGATAAATGCTCTACAGGTAGTAGAGCACGAGATGAAGTTGCTTAATGGTAGGAATGTATCTGCATATTTGCATACCTATGCTCAAAAGATGGAGTTCTTTGGGATGGATTGACTTGCATGGAGCTAGTATTTTGTACACGTCACTGTACATGAATTGAAATCTAGAGTAACTGAATTGTATATGCATGATATTGACTGGGTATCTTTCCAGAAGACACTCTAGGAAGAATTTTACATTGAAGGCACCAATTTGATTACTCGCAATACTTTCCAAGAGTGGGCTCGAAAACCCAACAAGAGTCTTCTAGCTCTACAGAGTTAATAAGAGAATTTGAAAGTTGATTTAAGCAATTAGATCTTGCAAAACAATAGGCTCTTGCAAGTTAGAAAATTAAATTTTTTCCACAAGCGCTAGATCTTGAGCTTTAAGAGAAGCTTGATGATTGATTAGACGATCTGACTATAGTGACAACACTCAAAACAGAGTGGAGGCATGTTAAGGATGTTTTTGTTGCACTGATGAAAAAGCATTAAAAAAGAGAAAGGTTGCATGTATCTAGCTTGCCCACTATTACAAGAAAAACAATTGATGTATTCAGTAAGTCACGTGCTTCTATGGCTACATATATAGTTCCCACTATTAGGGAAGTTGTATTAGATGAATTGATTAAAGTCACGTGGGATCTTCAATTGAAGGTGGCAAAATTGGATAAGAAAGGACAAGAGGGAAGGGGAAAGGCAATAGCTCCTAAACCATGGAAAGGATGTATGTGGTGTGATAGTTTGCAACATGAAAGGGAGGATTGTGCTACTTATCAGGAGAGGTCTTGCCATAAAACCTTATCTTTTGGAAATATTGCAAGATCCATGCACAATAAATAGGATTTCCTCTTGCTTTGTCTTTTGGAAAGGGAGGTAGGCAAAATTTTTTGGAAGGCTAGACTGTCTGAAATGCTTATGTGGCTATACATGCTGCTACTTTTGTTCTATAGTTGGATAGAATGCCTAGTCAAAGTGATGGTTGGGTCCAAAGTTTGTAATATGGACACATCCTTTGCAAAAATCTATAAAAAAAATCTACTCATAGTGAAATGTCTCATGCAAGGCAAGACATTCGTGACATGACTGGCTGAAAATCATCGTTTAGATGCATATTCAATGTATGCATATTTAGTAAAATTGCAAAACACTGATGTACTTGTGGGAGAGAAATGGAAGAGAGATGAATATAATGGAGGGACATCTAAGAGAGTGACAAGAAGAAGTAAGGATCAACCTAAACCTACAAATCAACCACCTCCCGAGCAAGTTATGGAAGACGTTGGGTAGGATTAGAAACAAGATAGCAAGAAAGAGGGCAAAAAGAAGGGCAAACAGTCAATATGTAAGCTATAGTCTGATATTGGGATAGCCCCACAAATACCTTAGAAGATTGTGAAGTAATGGAAGAGTCAATCATTGCATATGTATATTTTCTTAATGCACCTAAAGAGGTTTATGAAACTCATGTTTAACTTGATGCACGGACTCAGAGGGAGATTGGTGACTTGTTGGATGTACATGATTTGCAAGACATATTTGGTGTCTTTGAGATAGTTTATAAACTAAAGGCTATACAGATAGAGAATCCTGTGTATGATGATCCACAGCTAGAAAATATTTTGGATGTTATGTCTGAGGCCTTGACATGCAATTCATAGATGCTTCAAGATATGGACTACTTCACTATTTTTGGTGATGGTCAGTATATATTGGATGCAAGGGAGGCTCAGTTTATATTTGATGTGGTTACAGAAATGTCAGTATAAGTAATTCTCCATGCATTGGACTTTGAAAGAGTGGGCATGATTCCATGCCTTTGTTGATGGGTGCATTGATAGCCTATATATGGAGATTGAAGAGCCTCTAGTATATGATGCACACCCAAGGCCTGATGACCGTGGAGGAGTGGATGCTTGGTATGGTGCTAGAGTTGTGAAAATGCTAGTCATTTTGAACTATGATCCAAGGGGATGCCTTTTTATGTACATGATGAGCAACAAGTTGACGCTACGGGTGTTTAATCCGAGTGGTGCATCAGTGGCACATAGTGGAGGATGTGCAATTTTAGAGGGGGTTGGATGTCATGCCACTACGTGGACACGTGTGCAAAAAACCTTGGAGTGCATCATCATCTAGCTTTCTTATGAATCTAGAGAGTCAATGTCATGTTAGTCAATAGTGTTAGTGTCGATAGTATGGATGGTTCAAAAATACAAAAATTTTGGACAATTTTAGCTTATTTTTTATATTTTGCATATTATTTCTTATAAATATCCTAAAAAGATGTAGGAAACTTCTAGAATAGGGTGACATGCAAAAAGTAAGTTTCTTTTCAACTAGTTTGGAAGATCTCATACAAAAAG
Organism: Lygodium microphyllum; assembly: GCF_053477565.2. Lineage (NCBI taxonomy): Eukaryota > Viridiplantae > Streptophyta > Polypodiopsida > Schizaeales > Lygodiaceae > Lygodium > Lygodium microphyllum. Next base: position 35,606,999 of record NC_141163.1, on the reverse strand, counting down.
AGGGGCTTTCGAATTCACCTGGCACGTGATTACAGTTTTCAAGTAGCAAAAAACACTCAAAATGGGAGGAAGAAGAAAGAGTGATTTGAGAGAATTTTGATGAGACATCCTAGGGTTGTACCCCCTTTTGAAGCCAACAAAACCATCAAATTTTCCATCTAAGAAACAGAGAAGAAGATAGTGTTTGGTGTGCATTTTTGGTCTACTAGGGAGCTCTAGGAGATCTAATGCTTGGAGATTGCTTTTGAGGAGTCCCATACAAGGATTTTGTTTATCTTCTCAAGTTTTATCAATACATAGTGCTTTGAATCATTGAGCTTTGTCTTTATCTTGTGTACCTCTTGCCTATTATTTTTATTCTCTTCTATCTCCTATTCTCTACTTCCTTCTCTCTTAGATCCTATGGATACAACTTTTCGACTAAAACCCCTCCAATAGCGTGTTTATTTATTTACTATAAATTCATGTGTAATGACACAAGAAATTTATTTTCAAAACTATTATAAATGCTACTTCAAACACATAGAAATACATACATTTTTTCAGCCTAATAAACACTCATTACATGCATCCCCAATTTTAAAATTATGCATGTGCTATTTTTGTATTTTCCTTTGAGGGACAAGATAGAAGTTAAACAAAATATACACAAACACACACATACACATGCACGCATATATACGTAAGTGCACACACACACACACACACACACACACACACACACGGAATGGCTTAAGCTTTGCAAAAAGAGGAGTTGGATTGAAGAGGGCACTTGGTTGCTTTGATTCAAGCTTACAACATGAACTCTTTGTTTCTTGCTATTAATCTATTCCCTTATTGTATGTATCCAACTAATGTAAATGGCATCATGACAATAAGGGTTTCTGGTTTTTGCATTGTTGACAGATTGTTTGCCATCTATGTTAATGCAGATACTTTGGCATTGTGGACATGCATTTGAATGGGCTTTTTGTTGAAGATATTGTCGTGTATTTCAACATGATTTTTTAATGAATTTTTTATTGAGATTAATGATACATAAATTATTTTTCTTAGAGCACATAGGATATTTAGACATTTGATTACATGTGTTAGAGGGTAGTATACTTATGCATAGTCTATGCATATATGTATACCTATATGCATGTGTATAGCCCACACATATGTATATACATGTGTTAGAGGGTAGTATACTTATGCATATTCTATGCATATATGTATACCTTTATGTATGTGTATAGCCCACACATATGCATATAGAGGTGTGCACACATATATGCATAGGCTATGTATAGAGCTATACATATACACGTGCTTGGCCTATATGTATGTGTATGTGTTTGCATATGTATACATATGCTTGTGTATACCCTATAGGCATATTTTTATGCATATGTGCACACAAATATGAATAGGCTATACATATATCTATATATAGTCTATACATGTGTGTGTGTGTGTGTGTGTGTGTGTGTGTGTGTGCATATCCTATACATATACCTATGCATTTGTATAGCCTATGCATATGTGTGCATATCCTATGCATGTGTGTGGGTGTGTGCGTGTGTGTGTGTGTGTGGCCTTTGCATGTATTTATGTGTGGCATGTACATGTGTGTACTTGATGCATATGCCTATGTATATGTGAATACACTTATGCATAAACACACGCACACACACATGCATATGTACAAGCACATGCATACACATACAAATAGGCTACACATGCACCTATATATATACATGTACATATACAAGTGCACATAAGCTACTTATACATATAGGTGTTGTGGGAGCTCTTCAAACTCTACCCCGAGACCTACGGACCACTTATTTCTCAAGTGTTTCAAACCGAGCAGCCATGGCTACCTCTCACATAGCCATCACGCAATGCCTACCTTGCGGGTGTAGTGAGCTTACCTTGATGCTCGATCGAGTACCTTCCTCTCTCTTGCACCCCTGCAGCTCCACGATCCTTGAGGCAAGCTCAAGCAACCTCAATCCCTCTCCCATGAGCTACATCCTCCATAGCCACATACGAGACAAGAGAAGAGAGGATATGAGGAAACGCTGAAGAGAGAAGATGGAGGGCTTCTTCTCCAAGATCCCTCACCCTCACACGATCACAACCTCATTCCCTCACACTCTCTTAATCCCTCTCTCAAGCACACGCAAGGAGGCAAAAAGGCAAGAAGCAAGAGGAGAAGAAGAAGACGCTTTCTGCCGCACACGAGAATGCTCTTCTCATTCATTTTTTAACTTTATATACATGCCCTAATTTCCATGGGTGGTCATCCCCCTTTTTTTTTGTCAAGAATCGCGTGGTGGAGGGGGTTGCTCAAGATGCTGCGCCGAACACACACAGAATGCACAAGGAGAAGCTCACTTAAGAGACAAGAAGAGAGATGGAGGCCAAAACGTTTTCTTGCTGGTTTCTTCTTCTTCTTCCACACACTTTTCAATGTACACAAAGTATAGATAAGATACAACATAAAAGGAAAGTGGCCTACTAAGTCAAACAATGCATAACTGACTACACTAGTCGACTGGCGCTATAACTATGCCAGCTGTAAATAGGTGTAACAACCTGAATATAATAAGTAATGAGTCAGTGGCCATGTGAGAGTCATAATGACCACCGATGTGCTAAGTGTAGACGTGTGGACCCATCTAACCAGGCGGTCCATCATCAATGTCCGCATGTGTTGAGCTTGTCATCTCAACACTCCCCCTCAAGCTCAACTGCATCTCTGCAACTCCAAGTAAGCTTTGAAACTTTTGAAGCTTCTCTATATCCAAGGCCTTCGTAAAGATGTCAGCTATCTGATCCTGTGTGCTGACATACACCAAGTCAACCTCACCTGCTAGTACCTTCTCTCTCACAAAGTGGTAGTGTACCTCAATATGTTTTGTCCTGGCATGGAACACAGGGTTCCTAGCCAACTGTATACTGCTCATGTTGTCACAATAAATGACAACTGGACCTTCCACCTGCACATCCAAATTAGCCAGTAACTTTTGCAGCCATACTACCTCACATGCTGCAACAGCAACACCTCTATACTCAGCCTCTATACTCGACAAAGCAACTGTAGATTGTTTTTTGCTGCTCCAAGCAACTGCTGCACTACCAAGAGAGAACATGTATCCGCTGGTAGATCTTCTATCAGACATACTACCAGGCCAATCTGCATCTGTGTATCCAAACACCTGTACCTCTGTACCTGCCTCATAGAAAAGTCCATAATGTAATGTGGACTTCACATATCTCAATATGCGTCTCACTGCATCCAAGTGTGGCTTTCTAGGTACTTGCATAAACTGACTCACAAGACCAACAGTGTAGCTCAAGTCTGGCCTTGTAATGGTCATGTAGATCAAACTCCCCACTATCCTCCTGAACATAGTAGGGTCTTCTATCTCATCCCCAACATCAGCACTCAGCTTTACATTCTGCTCCAACGGGACTGAAAGTGGTTTGCATGTAGTCATACCATACTTGGACAACATATCCAAGCCATACTGTCTTTGGGACAGCCATATACCATCATCACATCTGATCACCTCAATGCCAAGGAAGTACCTTAGCTCACCTAAATCCTTCATCTCAAACTTCATCTTCAAACAGCCCTTAACTTCAGCAATTCCACTATCACTATCACCTGTAATAATCAAGTCATCCACATAGATGACTATGATGACCAAACCTGCATCTCCCTTTCTCACATAAAGTGAGTGATCAGCATCAGAAACATAAAAGCCAATATTGACAAGATACTCTCTGATCTTGTCAGACCATGCTCTAGGTGCTTGCTTGAGCCCATAGAGTGCCTTCTTCAACCTGCATACATACGTGGGATGCTCTGAATCTTCATAACCTGCTGGCTGATCCATATACACTTCTTCCTGCAAATCACCATGCAAGAAGGCATTCTTTACATCCATTTGCTACAACCTCCAACCTTTGGCTGCTGCCAAAGCAATCACACATCTGACAGTTTCCATCCTAGCAACTGGACTGAAGGTTTCATCATAATCTATGCCATATGTCTGGGCATAGCCTTTTGCAACCAGCCTAGCTTTGTACCTGCTAATAGAACCATCTGCATTGTGCTTAATCTTATAAACCCACTTACATCCAATAGGTTTCTTTCCCTTCGGCAATGATACTAGATCCCAAGTCTTATTGGCCTCTAATGCAGCCATCTCCTCATCCATTGCTGCATCCCAATGAGCATGACCAACAGCCTCCTCAAAACATGTGGGCTAAACATCCTCAACTAGTTTCACCATATAAGCATAATGGTGAGCTGCATAACCCTTAAAACCAAATCTTTTAAGAGGGTATTTCACCCTGCTAGACCTGCGTACCACTGGATCACTCAATGGAGTCTTTGCATTAACACGTGCTCTCTGCACACCTGGAGTCCTCACTGAAGGAATGCCAAGCTCATCATCCAAGCTTTCTGAGCCACTGGAGTCTCCATCAAGAACTGCATCAATGCCTTCTGACACCTTATTCTTTCCTTTGTCTTTACCTGTAGTGCTACTAGATGCACTCGAAGATGTAGAGGTACTCCTTAGTCTCCCAGACCAAGGACTACCAGATGATGTCTCTGGTCCACTAAGAGTCCGTGATTCTTGCCCTTCAGCTTGCACATGAGTGTCATGATCATCATCAACATCCAATGCATCACCACTAGATGCATACCAACTGCTCATTTCATCAAAGATGACATCCCTGCTCACTCTGAACTTACATGTGACAGGGTTGTAATAGCGATACCCTTTCTGCTCTAAAGAGTATCCAATAAAGACACACTTTTCAGCCTTTGGATCCAGTTTCTTCCGCAACTCATCTGGCACATGAACATACGCAATGCAGCCAAATACTTTCAAGTGTGAAACATCAGGCTTCTTACCTGTAAAACATTCTTCAGGGGTCATACCATGAGCTGCAGCTGTGGGAGTTCTGTTCATAATATAAACAACAGTATGAACAGCCTCAGACCAAAAATGCTTAGGCATATTCTTTTCAGCCATCAAGGCGCGTGCAACTTCTGCAATATGCCTGTTTTTCCTTTCTGCAACCCCATTTTGCTGTGGGATATACCTGCATGTGAACTGTCTCTTTATCCCATGAGACCTTAGAAAATCACTGAACTCATTTGAGAGGTACTCTCCCCCTCCATCTGACCTCAGGCACTTTACTTTCAAGCCTGTTTCTCTTTCAACTGCAGCCTTGAAAGTTCTAAAGTGCTCAAACGCTTCACTCTTTTCCTTCATAAAATATACCCACAGCTTTCTAGAACAATCATCAATGAATGTGACGAAGTATGAACTACCTCCAAGAGATACATTTTGTGTAGGCCCCCAAATGTTTGTATGCACAACATCAAGGATATTTCTAATTACATCTTTGTCATGTGAAAAGGGTTGTCTTGCCTGCTTACCAAACTGACATGCTTCACATACCTTCTGAAATTCTGCAACTTTAAATGTAGGTAAACTTGTAACCAACCCTTTGGACTGCATTAATTTCAGCCTTTGTACATTTGCATGTCCAATGCGTTTGTGCCAAATTTCAATGTCTGCAACAACACCTTTTCCTTTGGCATACATAGCAGCATTCATAGTAGGAATTCCAGCATCTAGAGTGAACATACGTCCAACTCTACTTCCCTTTGCTACCAACCTGCACTTGTCATTGAAGTCTTCTACAAAGCAGCCCTTTGCATTAAATCTGACTTGCAACCCTTGCTCTACCATTTGACCGACTGACACCAAGTTCTTTGTAATAGATGGCACATGTAATACATCTGAAAGACTCTTTGTCTTACCATCATGCAAGGACAAGGGAACTTTTCCAATGTGTGAAATTGGGTGGCATGAGTCATCACCCATCTGCACATAACCTGCATTTTGCAAATCCTGCATCTCTCCAAACCATTCTGCATGGCTGGTCATATGATTGGATGCACCTGAATCAACATACCAAACATCTTCATGTGTTCCCTTTCCTGTAACAGCATTCAGCATATGCTGCATAACGAACAAACGTTCATTTTTGTCTTCATTCTGTCGTGAAGACGATGCATAGTTTCCTTGCTGCAACTTACCACTGCGGATATCATCTCTCTTAGCATAACATTGGGCTGCAATATGACCTGTTTTGCCACAGTAGTGGCACACAATACCAGAGTTGTTAGAACCTCTATTCTACCATCCACCTCTTCCTCTAAAGCTCCCCCTGCCTCTAAAATTACCACGACCTCCTGAAACCTGCATATCGCCAAATTGCTGATTCAATCTATTTTGCTGGTTATCACTACCACGTCTCCTGAACTGGAGTAGAAAGCCTAGACTTGTTCACCACTTCTTTCAGATGTCTCACTCTGCATGTTGATTTCTTCAGTGATCATTAGAGAGACCAACTCATCGAAATCTGGAAATGGCTTTCTGACATATACGGAAGTTAGAAAAGACTTCCAAGCCTTTTCATTGTTAAGTCCACCCAAGATAGACGACACCAAATCATCATCATCGGGCATTGCATCAATCGCTGCCAATGCATCTGCAATGCTTCTTACCTTCAGTGCATACTCATTGATAGACATCTTTCCTTTCTTTAATGTATTCAACTCTTTCTTGAGTTGAATCTTTCGTGCCTTTGTATTTACAGAAAACATACTTTCAAGTATGGTCCAAGCTGCATATGAATTCTCTGCATTTCTAATGTGTCCCAGCATATTATTGTCAATTACTGTAGACAACCAATACATGACCTTCTTGTCTTTTGCATTCCATTCCTTTCGTGCCTTTGTCTCTTCTGCAGTTGGAGGATCACTCACCTCCGGCTCCTTTTCTTCACCTGAAACGAACTCGTAGAGGCCTTTTCCAATAGGAAGTTTGTGACACGGAACTTCCATGAAGGGTAGTTGTTCTTGTCGAGCTTCTCAATGATGGGGCTTCCACTGTTCTCCGCCATTATCACAAAATTAATACCAACAGCAAGCAAATCTTCTGCAACGCTGGATCTGTAGTGCACAATAATACACCAGACAGCCTTTTTCACTGTCTGCTCAACAATACATACAATCTGCAACCTGTTTGCAGATAAACCTTGTGTTTACTCACTGGTAAACACCTTTGAACTTACAGATCTGAAATCTGTAACCTGCGCACCCACTTTCAGTCAATACAGTCGAAGTCACAGCGTACCCTGAAACTGCTGTCCGCAACCTTGCGGCTCTAAAACGGGCCCTGAAACGGCCTTAGATGCCCAAAATAACTACGGGTAAGCCCTAAAGGGCTTATCTACAGAATATACAGCGCTCTTCGTGCACACCAAATCTCACTGCAATCTGAGATTTTTGCTCTGCCCTGCTTCCGGTGCCCCCACAGGCACAATCCAAGAGAAAGAGTTGAAGGATGGGAGAGCTTCTTACCCGTGGCTTGCTTGCTCGAACCTTGCTTCTTCACCTTTGCTTCAACCTTCGAAATCAGCCTCTCTCAATGGCACGGCTCTGATACCATGTCAAGAATCGCGTGGTGGAGGGGGTTGCTCAAGATGCTGCGCCGAACACACACAGAATGCACAAGGAGAAGCTCACTCAAGAGACAAGAAGAGAGATGGAGGCCAAAACGTTTTCTTGCTGATTTCTTCTTCTTCTTCCACACACTTTTCAATGTACACAAAGTATAGATAAGATACAACATAAAAGGAAAGTGGCCTACTAAGTCAAACAATGCATAACCGACTACACTAGTCGACTAGCGCTATAACTATGCCAGCTGTAAATAGGTGTAACAACCTGAATATAATAAGTAATGAGTCAGTGGCCATGTGAGAGTCATAATGACCACCGACGTGCTAAGTGTAGACGTGTGGACCCATCTAACCAGGCGGTCCATCATCAATGTCCGCATGTGTTGAGCTTGTCATCTCAACATTTTTTACATGGCCGGCCATTAGCCTAGGCCCCTTTTCTCATTGTCCGTCTATCCTCCTAGCTACCTTTCCACTGCCTGTCTGCATTTACAAATTGCAAGGGTGAGAGCCCGGCGCTCTTTTACAATATTTCAGGGTGCACCTTTTCCATTTTAAAATGCGCCTTTCCCCTTCAGCATTTGCCTTGGACTTTTAAGATTGCCCTTGCGCTTTTGGTCTTTTTTCCTCTTCTTCCTTCAGTCGGGCTACCTTTTTTCCCGCCTTTGCCCTGTGTCTTTTCCACTTTCTTTTGCTTTCTTCGTGTTGGGGTTAACATTACCCCCTCTCCTAGCAGTCCCATGGTATTGTGGTGGGAAGTAGTAGGATAGATGATGCTATTGCTAGGTGTAAAAGGTGGGTAGAGGACACTGAGGCTTGTGAATGAGAGGTGATGGGGTGTGATGACGATGACGAGGAGAGATTCCAGCGTGTTTTAGTCTTCCTGATGATTCTCAGCATCTTTCTCACTGTTTTGGCGCCCTTATGGAGCCAGTCATTGTTTGAGTATCCGAAACGCTTGAAACAAGAAGCAGTCCCTTAGGAGGATGGTATTGGAGGGATTTATTCTGGAGAAACCCCCCGAACGCTGTTTGCCTTGAAAAGCCGTGGCCTAGGCTGAAAACCCTTGTATGGGAGTAGAGGACCTTCAGTTTTGAGTTGAAAGTTTTCAGGCTTGTGGTGCTAGTAAGCGATCCGTAGATCTTGAGGCAGTGGGCATGGATCATCGGACGGTGAGGTCCCAAGATCTATACCAATGGCAGCCCATCAGTAGGCTGACGGTTGTCAACATGAAATCTATTGAGCCATTGAAACCTTCGCAACGAAGCTCCTGAAGTTGCAGTAATGGGATCATGTCCGACTTTTGGAAAAATTCCTTGTCATTGGAGGATGTAATAGATGATCGCCTTCAGCCAAGCATCCCTTTCTTGAAACATGAACATGACTTGCAAGAAAAGTGGTGCATTTCCTAGCGGGTGTGTCGGTCTCACTGTGCAGTGCATGGTGCCCGTGCCAGTGGAACTGGGAGATGGGTCTAACCTTGGGCAAGCCCTTGGTAATGTCCCACACTTGAGGACCCAGTTTGTGCAGCTTCTGAGGTGCGGTGCGAAACTCAGGGTGACAGGTCCAAAAGTCCTGCCCTTGATGTGCCCTAAGTGTGAAGTGGGGGAGGGGCTAGAGAGGGCTCTAGATGCAGTGAGTATGGTGCACCACAATAGTGAATGAAGCTTTCACTTCTTGTTTTTTTTTTTTTTGGTGAATGAGAGAGAGTACATTGGGCAATGTATGGGGCACCTATTTAGTCACGGGGCGGTCGCAGGCCTCGTGATAAAAATGCGCCACTTTGTAAGTATTCCTTAATATCGGCCCTAGCTCTTAGAGGAGTGATGGACAAAAAGGGGTGATTACACCTTGCAAAACGGGTGTCACTCATGTTTTCTAATAGCTCTAAGCAGAAAGCTGGGAGGAGAGTAGCGCGCATCATCAACCTCGTCCTGGCTCTACTATCTATTCCTAGGTTAAGATAAAAAAAGAGTGGAGGGAGATGGGCTTCCTCTGTTGCAGGTTTCTGGAGCAGCAGGAATTTGAGAAGTCGGAGGTAATTACAAGTGGTTAAGAATGCGGGATCGGGGCAGGAAGAGAAATCTACAAGGAAACAATTTATGGAGGGAAGCAGATCTTCTACCCTAAATACTAAGCACTCCTCTGGGCTTCTAGCATTTACATTATAGATTCTCGAAAAGTCAAAATCCCCATGCAAATCTCTGTTGTAATCCACTCCATGCCTACGAGGGTAGGGCATGTAGATGGGATCATTGCGCTCTTCGGGGAGGGAGCTACAAAATGCGGTCCAGGCATCAAAATTGATGTCCCAAATCCTCCTCCGCCATTTTGGCTGTGCCTCGTAGCCTTGGACGGATTTGGGAACCAGACCGACCTTGTCTTCCCAGTATTCTTGTGGCTCTTGTCTCCACCTGGTTATTATCATGCTTCTCTCTTTCATCCATCTGTTTGCGAGTTCGTTAGCCAGATCTTTGATCTTGGCTACGACTCCTAGAGGTAGGGCCCGGTCCAGGGAGCGTGGAAAAGAGAATGAAAGCTCGAATAGCCTTTTATGTAGCTCTCTCTGGCGCCATATGATCAACTCCTGGGGCCAATCTACAGGATGTGTATCATTTCGCAGTGGCATGGGCTCCTCAGGAAGTTGTCGTGGAAGTGTATGCGCTCGGCGTTGGGCCTCCTCTGCTAGCTCTTGCCTCCTTCCCCTTGTTGCAATTATGCATTTAGGTAGCTCGGCGTCGGCAGGTTCCTCCTGTGGGATTTCTGGTTGAGGCGGACTCGGCATCCTTGGTGGCTCTTCGTCCTCATCTTGCTCAAAGTCTGGGCCCTCTTCGACATTTCGCTCTACCACGGGAGGAACAACTAGTGGTGGTGGCAGTGGCTGCTCCTGTTCCTAAAACCCCAACTCCTTGAGCTCCGCAGTGGAAAGGCCCGTACAGCGCAGGTAGTAGAACTGTTGCTTCTTAGTTATTCCTGTACTTGTTGGAAGCTCCTGCTCTTGAAGGCCGTATAGTAGCGCCCGGGTGCTTAGATCCAACTTTATTTTTGCCTGTTCCACTGTATCATCACCCTCGGCTTGCGTCACGTGGAGCACCATGTTGAGAAAGGCCTGTCGCTAGGTCTTGGTGGTTATCTCTACAGCCTCAACCCTAGCCTCGGCCAGCATTCTTTCACACTCTGCCACTGCAAGCCGTTCTGTTAAATCCCTCACCCTGTCAAAGTTCTTTCTTTCCCACTGCATGGCTCTCTCCTCCATCTTTTGCCTTTGTTCCTCTTACTGGCCCGCTAGGGTGGTTACCACCTGTTGCTGCTCATTTGATAAGAACCATAACTGGTTTCTTTCTTTTAGTTTCTGAGCTAGCTGTTCTTCAGCAATCCCTCTTGCTTGATCAACAATGCTAAACCTGTGGTGCGCTTCGGTCAGGATTTCTGATTTCTCTTGGACCAACTATTCTAGGCTCCGGATCTCAGCGCGGAGCAGCCTCTTCTGATTAAAGGTCATGGCCATGAGGGCTTCCACATTTTCCTAGGAGGTCTCCAGTGCATCTTGCAATCTCTGTACTTCATCCTATAGTCATTTTGCTTCAGCTCTGCTGAGACCCCCGGCCCTTCATTTTTCAGGAATTCGATTTCCCTAATTAGCCTGTCCTGTTCTTCTTTCTCGTGCCATGACTGGGGCCCCCCTGCATGCTCTTGCGGAACTGTGGCTTCGCCTTCCTGAGCCTCCCGGTAGAGCTTTTCCACTTGGGCCACCCTTTGTTGGAGATCACTGTATTGCTGCATCAAAAGTTTTATGTTCCTTTGTTCCACCACCAGGCTCTGCTCCTCATCCTCCAGCCTTTGCCTAAGGCGGCTTTCATTGGTTTGGGCTTGTTTCGTTTTCTCTTCTAGCTGTTCTTGGAGGGCTTTTATCTCTCTCCGTCTGTTAGCTTCCTGCCTTGAGACCTCTAGCCTGAGGGCCACTGACGTCTCCTTTTCTTTCTCTAAGTCCAGTAGGGCCACATATGCGTCATAGTCTGCGGCATGTATGGGAGTATTGGGCATGGTGGTCATTTCCTCCAGCCTCTGTCGTTTGGGGTCTTGCCGAGACTCTACATCTACGGCGGCAGGCCTTTTCAATCGAGTTTCACGGACAGTTTCGGCCACCCTGCTCACAAGCATCTGCATCATGGTCATGAGCTATGCCGCGTCGAGAGGAGGCGTGGGGTGTGCAACGGCGGCGGTCATGATTTCCGCTATTGTTGGTACAAAGGAGGGAGGGAGTGGATGTAGGAGGGACTTGCCCTTGCCTACGACCACCGGTGCTACTTCCACACTTGCGCTGGCTTCGGCTTTATGGCCAGGGCTTGCGGGTTCGAGTTCTCCGCCCCCATGGGTCTCTTCCACCGACCTTCGGGTGGCTTCCGCCAATTTGGCCAGTTCCTTGAGTCGCTGCTCCTCGGCTTCTTCCTCTGCCCTCCTTTTCCTGTCCTCTTCCGCCTTCTTCGACTCCTCTCCTATTCTGGTGAGCTCCTCCTCCTTTTTCGTCCTCCTTTCTTCCTCGGCCCTTCGAGACTCTTTCTTAGCTTTTTTGATGTCAGCCCGTTCTTCCCTACTTAATTTCTATTTTTTCTCATTCTGTCTCCTATCACTTTTGCTTTGTTCTGCGGGTTTGGTCGCTCGTGGAGGCGGCACTTCCTACTGTCCCTTGTCGCTTACTGTTCCTTCGCTCGATTCCCCTCCGCCGTGGTGAGCTGAGCTTTGATGCACCGCTTCCTCCTCCATGATGCCCTCATTCTTTATTGCTTCGTCTATGATAGTTGTCAGGATGCCCCCGTATCTGATTGTAGCCGCTTTCGATGCAGGTCTCTTCCTTGTGGAGAATGTTGTTGAGGCAGGGGACTCTCCTTCTACTGGTGCTTCCGCCAGAGTGAGGAGGGAAGCTGAACTTTGAATGTTCTTCTGTACGAATCCATTCCAGTCTATTTCTTCAGGGGTTCCTGCTGCTATACTTTCCAACAGTGGGACCGTGATCCTATTCATCAGCGCATTGTAACGCTAGCTTGAGAAGAGGGTATGGATCATTTTTGCTTGTAGTTTCACCGCTGGATCCGGGATGTCAGCCAAGCTGATTCCATTCACAGTATGCACCGCTTCTTTCTTGACCCCCAGCATGGTGTAAACATCTCGTCTTGGCCTTCTCTCTTTCTTTGGCACAAGCCCCAGGGCCTTTTCTATGATCGTTGCATTGAGGGGCACTTCGATTCTCCTTTCTTGCTCCCCTGTCCTTACTGTGACGGTGCCATAATTCCTGCTTTTGTCGAAATTCCTCAGGAAATCCGCGCACATACTGTAATCCACTGCCTACCCCACCTTTTCCACGTACTTGTGGAGATGACATCTGTCCACTAAGTCTTTGATTGCGGGTTCCTCCATGGCTTTGTCCAGATTCAGTGTCTGCTTGAAGGTGAAGTGATTGAATCCGCGTGTCTCGACGGCGATGCCGAATTTGGTCATTTCCTCTTCTGAGAATGGTAGTTTGCCTCCTTTGTCCTGTCCTGCCATGGCGGTGACCTGTCAACACACCATGCCAACATTTAATGCCCAACAATCGGTGCATTTCTAATTAGAACTAAGTTTGAGAGAAAAATAGATGGGCTTAAAGTGGGCACACTTGCTTAGAGGCTTGACCATTGCTATTATTTTATTCTGCAATATTCTTCCATAAAAACTTTCTTAATTACAACAATCTGCTAGCTAGATAACATAACTTTTCATCTTTGCTCTACTCTTGGTCACCTTGCTCCCCCCTCCGTCAGGAATCTTTCAAAGAATCCTTCCTAAGATTAGCACAGGAAGGGCGAGGTAAGCACTTGTTGATGTGGGTTGACTTACTTAGCCAATAGCCAATTATAGAAGTTTGGATTGTATTCGAGTTGGGCATGACAATCCAGAGTGGATGGTTGGATGGAGACTTGGGAAATGTATGTCAAAATGTTGTGGAAGAGATCTCTGGTACTGAGGCGACTGGCAACATGTAATTCCTCTTGGGTGAGGAATTGGTCAATGTAGGGGTGGGCGAGCACATGGTCATCCAAATGCTAATCACGGGTGATGGCCAAGACCCTTAACAAGATAGGTGCCACGTATGTGGGGTCGTATTCGATAGTTTTGATTGCCCGGCATTGCTCAGCATTGGTCATTATGCGACAACCTTTTTTCTCCCATTGGATCCTTAGCGTAAACCACTACTGCAAGAATGCGGAAGGTGAGCTTGCCATCTGCGTGAGCTCTTGCAGCTCCTGTTCAGGAGCAGAACACGGAGGCTTACGATAAGAGGTGATAAGCCTTCTAAATGCAGCCTGATCCTTCGAGATTTCATCATTTGCTATCAGTTTGGCAGCAATTTTGGGAACTTTAGTGGTCATAAGTTCGTATTCCTCCCAAGTGTATGGTAATGCACGAACATCCGAAGCAAGTGTTTCATCAAGAAGACCTAGGTCTAGCCTCTTGTAGCTTCTAGCAAATGTAGTGAAAGTTTCATCCAACATTTTAATGCAGGTTATTAAATCATCCCCGGAAGTTGCGGCAAGGTCCTTAGCCAAAGAGAGGAAAGGTCGTATTGCGTATGAAGGTTTAAGATCCTTTGGTGGTGTTGGTGCAACTGGACTAGACAATTGTGACTTCCTCATCGGTGTCACGGGTCGGGCCTCGCAATGGGAAACACTTTGAGACGCTGTAGGAAGCTCTAGAGGCATGGGGGTTGTACTCGGTTCTGAGCGGGCAGTCATTGTGGTTTGTAAGTTCTTAGGATTAGGTAGGTTTAAGGCTTGGGGCATTTGCTTTGGTCGATAAACGAGCTGAGGCTTGCTAGCCATCGCTGGCCCTGTCCCGTTAACTGCGTTCTGGGCACCACTTGTGCAAACCCCTCTCGTTAGGGTGAGATTTCTTGTAGATGAGCTTCTTAGTTGGCCCTTTTTAGGCACCCAAATCCAGGGATTGCCCTCGTGGTATCCTTGTGCCCACAAGAGGTCTTTGGGAATCCAGCGCGGCGTGGTTGTGCGTCTACAGTGATAGTGCCTAGACTGCCTCTTGGGTCGGGACAGTTGATCATGTGGACGTTTAGAATCACACTTGGGTGTTTTACCCGGATGTGGTTTTTGCCATTTTGGCACCCATAGAAACTTGGACTCTTTGGCCTTGTGAGCGCTCTTGGTGGGCGTGAGTCTGGGGTTGAGAATTTGGCATGAGGCCGTAGTTTCCTTCTGTTTAGACTCGGGCTGAAGCGTGGTCGTAGGGGTTTTTATCAGCGGCTTCGTAAAAGTGGGGGAGTTAGGGCAGCCCTTGCTGAAAGTCGTCACTATGCGCACATTGCCAATGGCAAGATGTATGTGATTTAGGTTGTAATCCACATTACAGTTGGTTTTTTTCTTGAAAGTACGACGTAATAGTGTTACATTACCAACATCCTTAGTGTCAGGCAACACATGGAAGAAGGCCGGTAAACTTTCAGACTCGATGGAAACGATCACCTTGCATTTCCCTAGGAGTGGGTAAGCGGTACCCCCAAACGGGGTGAGTTGAGCGTTAGTGGGCTGTAGTTGCGGTTGACCAATGAGTGTCCAATGGTCATGTGTTAGGATGTTGTAGTCAGCACCTTCATCAATCAAGGCGTCGAAAGAATACACCGCTCCTGCTACAACTGTGATTTGCAGGTATGCCAGTGCCACTATTTCTTCGTCCTAATCTGTCAGGTCAGTTACAATAGCCATGCAGACGTTCAGTGGGGGTTCTAGCATGGGTGGCTCGTGTAACGGATGTGAAGGAGAATAGTACTTCTTAATGCGGCTGCCATTAAAAAAGCCTATTCCCTCACCGCCAAGTGTCTCCAACTCAACATTTCCGGTCCTACCGATTACGCGTACCTTGAAAGGTCCTAGCCCCCGAAACTTCATCTTCTGTTTATGTCCTTTTACCGAGTACAGTAGAACAAGGTCCCCTTGTTCGAAGTCTCGCTGCGTGACATGCTTGTCAAACCGCATCTTTCATCGAGCCTTTTTACAAATCAGAAAGTGAGTGTCCAGGAGTCGGGTCTCCATTAAGCGCTCAAGTTCTACTAAGCAGTTAGTCCAAGCCTCTCTTCCCTCCCAACGTTCCTGGACTGCTAGCCTCAAACTAGGGATGAAGAATTCTATGGGCAGAATTGCTTCAGTTCCGTAAGTCAGCCTAAAGGGCATTTGTCCTATAGCCGTTTTATAAGCTGTGCAATAGGCCCACAAGGCCACCATTAGCTTGTTATCCCAGTCACTTCTCGAAGTAGACACAACTTTTGTAAGCACATTGACTAGAATTTTGTTTGTGGATTCGGCTTGGCCATTAGCCTGAGGGTAATAAGGAGAGGATTTCCGATGAATTATTAGGAAGGTAGAGAGCAAGTGGGCAATCACTTCATTAATGAAGCGTGTGCCTTGGTCGCTTACAAGTTCAATTGGACAACCAAACCGTGAAATGACCTGCTCCCACAAGAATTTTGCAGTGGTCCTAGCATCGTTCTTCCTTGTGGTTCGTGCCTCTGCCCATTTCGTTAAATAGTCGGTTGCCACTATGATGTATCGAGCTTGGGAATATTGTGCTGCAGGACTGACATGCCCAATAAGATCGATGCCCCATTTTTCAAAGGGTTGTCACGCTATGACAGGGGTCATCTCCATCTTGTCCTTTTGCACAAGCACTTTGGTCCTTTGGCACTCATCACAGTGCTTTACAAATTTAGCTGCATTGCAAAATAGGGTGGGCCACGATAGCTGGGATTGTAGCACCTTTCGAGCTGTTGTGTCCCCACTAAAATGCCCGTCAGTGATTCCACCATGTGCTTCGTTTAATGCGTCGTGCATCTCGTGCTCACACACACATCTGTGCAATAAACCATCTTGTTCCATCCTGTAGAGTTGGCCAGCTATCAGTTGGTAGGGCTGAATTTTCAGGATAAGTCTCTTCAGCCTTGCCTTCTCAATGGGTCACTCTAGTAGTCCATTTTCTAGCACTTGCACTATGTCATCAGCCCAATATGGCGTCAGATCTGCTCTAAACAATTCTCGTTCACTAGACAAGTTCAAAAGATGGGCGTGCGGTAAATCATCAGGCACGCCTTGTCCAATGGATTCTCCTGTGGGTATGCGGGACATGTGGTCAGCCATGTAGTGCTGCTTTCCTTTGCATACAACCACAGAGAAGTCAAACTCCAGTAAAAGGAGTAACCATCTAGCTATGCACCCCGTAGCGCAAGGCTTGTTCACAAGATACAGTAGGGCTTGATGGTCAACGAAGAAGACAAAGGGAGTGGCCAACAGGTAATGCCTAAATTTCTTTACCGCAATACCATGGCCAACCCCTCCCTTTCTATCGTGGAATAGTTCATCTCGGTTTCTGTGAGCTTCCTGCTGGCAAAACTCACCCAGTAATCCAAGTTATGCTCACCAGGCTAGCATAGCACAGCTCCAATAGTGAACTTAGAGGCGTCTATGTGCACATGGAATGTTATGTTCCAGTCTGGGGCTCGCAAGATTGGTGTAGTCGTAAGAGCCTTTTTCAATTATTCATATGTGCGCTGGCATTCCTCCGTCCACTCAAACACTATCAATAGCTTGTACAAAGGTCTAGCTATTAATGCATAATTTAGCACGAATCATCGATAGTATCCAGTGTGTCCCAAGAAGCACTGGACTCCCTTGTAGTTGTCAAGTGGCGGTAGGTCATCAATGACTCTGACTTTGGAAAAGTCAGTGGCAATACCGTTCCTTGACACTACGTGCCCCAAGATGCATTTGTGTTTTACCTAGAACTAGCACTTTAAGGGGTTTAGCGAGAGGTGGTACAGCCTACACCTTTCAAAGACAGCTCGCAATTTCTTCAAGTGTTCGTCCCAACTAGAGTGTAAACATAGATCATCTACGAACACTTCCAGTTCGCGCCTAAGCATGTCTTTAAAGATGGTGCACATTAGGCGCTTGAAAGTTGTAGGTGCATTCATTAGCCCAAAAGGCATGACAATGTAGGAGAATACACCCCATTCTGTGGCAGAGACAGTCTTGTGCCTGTCGTCGGGGTGCACTTGCACCTGATTGTAACCTGAGAAGCCATCCAGAAAACTGTAGGCTTCCTTCCCTTCTACCCTTTCCAGCATGTGCTCGGTATAAGGTAAAGGATAATTATCCCTCTTCGTAGCGGCATTCACTTTTTTGTAGTTTATGCACACTCGGATTTTTCCATTTTTCTTCATGACAATCACGATAGGTGACACCCAGTCCGTGTGCTCGATCTCATATAGGAAACCTACCCTCATGATTTTTTCAATCTCCTCCTTCACTGCATGGGCATGTTTAGGATTCATGGGGTAAGGTCGTTGTTTTGTTGGCACTGCATCTGGAATCATTGGGATGTTATGAGTCACGACCCTAGGGTTGACTCCCTTAAGGTCTAGGCAAGCACGTCAATGTACTCTTATAGGAGCGCAACAAGTTTGGTCTCTTCCTCTTCCACCAAGTCATCTGCGACAAATACTGGTCTTGATTTTTTGCCTTTCCCAGCCAAGCTAACCTCTTTGACTTTGGTGGGTCCCTCTATCGGTTCACTAGTCTGACCTTGTCTTTTTGCACCTAGCAGGACCACCACTCTATCACCCTTTTTAAATTTTGTAAACCGTTTGGGTAGATCCTGTGGTTTCCTCTGCCTTTCCGCTTCCGAGCCCCTTGCTTGCTTCCTGGCCTCCTCTTTTAGCCTCCTGCGCCTCAGGTGGACTAGCAAGTCTCCCTTGGTGCGTTTGACCTCAGAGGGCTGCGGTATCTCGGGATCACTCTCAGTACTAACTTTCGACTTTGAGTTGAACTCGCATCCTTTACTTGAGGAAGGTGTTTCCCCAGGGGGTCTTAGTTTCGTAGGTGAATCCGTCTTGAGCACTGGGCTTACCCACCGTTGTGCCACTCCAGCTTGCTCGTAATCTATGGCTTCTATTCGTTCTAGCTAGGATCTGTCACACTCCATTAGTATGACTCCTTTTTTGTTTCAACTGAGCCCTTCTTTCCTAGGCCTTAAGTCTGCCGTGATTTGCTCTATCGCTTTTCCCTCCGTGTCGTACTCTATCGTGTCTACCTCTTCTTCACTCTCTTCTTCTGCAGAGCGATAGTCCTCATACTCCTCATCTTCTGGGTCCTGTTCTTCTAACTGCTCATCATCCCCTAAGCTTCCCTATTCAATCTCCTTGTCGTCAGTAAGCCCAGTTATATAACAAGTTCAGGTCGTGGACTTTGTTCCATTTCCATTCTGGTTTAGCTAAAAGGTCACGTAGAGGCTTTAAGTTAGCGGCCAAATTTCCATTCAATTTATCGATCAGATACTCTACGATCTCCTGAAGCTCTAGTTTGTTGTTGGAGATGCGAGACGAGGCCAGTTTGCCTGGGTTGAGCGAGCTTCCCACCATCATGCAAAGCGGCACAACTAGCTCCTCAGTTGGCACGGTGGCGGTTTTAGCAACCTGCTGATGTGGTCCTTCCTCATTCGAGAATGGTAGGTCAATGGTTGCCAGCACGTGCATCCAATCCCTCTCATCCTCGGGGCAAGGAATATATCTAGCTAGCGATCCATAGGGCTTGGTCCGTTGCATATTTCCTTTTAGCATGGCTGAGATGGCCGCCAGGTCAGCAGAAGTCGTCGTCCAAGTGTCCATCTCTACCCTCACTGCACTAGTTTTGTTCCCTAGGAAAATCAATCCATTGCCCCAATCCTCTATGACTCGTGAATTCCTCATCCAAGGTCGGCCTAATAGTATGTCGCAATCCACTCCCTTCATGACAATGAAGTTTACCGAGAATTGCACACCGGCAATCTTTACTGGCCAATTCTTTAAGATCCCGAATGGTCTTACCTTCATTCCATTTGCTAGCATGACATTGAATCTAGCGGTCTCTACAGGAGGGTTTCCCCATGCCTCTAGGACCGCATGGTTTAGCACACTAACACCGGCGCATGTGTCCACAATTCCCTTCCGAGTCATGTCTCCTAAGGCTAGGACGGGCAAAACTGTGTGCATTTCAGTGCCCTCCCAAAAAGCATTGATGTGCAAAGACTTAGGATCTGCGTGTAGAGTTAGACTTGGGATCCGTGTAACTACGTCGTGATCTTGCAGATCAGTGCCCACAAGTTCCGCATGTCCCTCAATCGAGTCTTTTAACTCCTGCTACAAGGAGTGATTTTGCCTAAGCAGATCCTCCAGGCTTAGAGTTACTGGGGTGGATAGCAAAGTTGTGAGGAGGCTATTGGACCCTTGTCTTCCTCTGAGGCTGGCAGTTCTAGGCCATGCATCTTGTCTGCCCTGGTAAGCTTCCCCTTGGCCTTGCTGCTAAGCCGCTTTTAGTGGTGCGGGCATGTTCCCAAGCTGTGGTTTTGAGGGTGAGACTGGTATGCTAACACTGGAGAAGTCATCCATAGGGTCTTCCAATATGGGTTTGGCATCTTCAAGGTGCTTTTGGGTGTCCTTGACCCACTCCTTGACCTTGGCTATAGCTTCGAGTTGCCGTTTGGGATGGGGATATTCCCCTACCTTGGCACTCCCCAGCTCTGCTATCTTAGGAGCCGAGGTCTCTGCCTCTGCGTCTGTGACCCTCTTTCTCGTTACCAGCGTAGTCGTTTCCTCGGTTTTAAGGGTTATCTTTGCATCAGTTCTCTTTTTCCGTCTCCTCCGGCTTTTCTTCCCTATTGAGGTTACATCAAGGTTACTTGGCCCTCATAAGGAGATGTCTGCTTGTTTCATTTGAGCTCGCGTCATAGCATATAGTGGGATGGGCATATCATTACTACCGAAATTTTCAACTCCAAAGAGCCCCAAAGGCACCGATGGCATGTTGGTAGCACTCGTTGATGGCTTCCGCCTAGGACAATCAGGAAACAAATGTGTGATTCCACACTCTGTGCATCGGAGATCCGCTTTGTCCTTGTTAGCTTGTTCTCGCTCTGGGCAGTGTGATGAAATGTGGCCTGGGTGGCCCAAGTCCAGCATCCTGGCTTGGCCCTCCAAAGCCTCTGCCTCATCCTCTTCCTAGGGCCATCACCGGTATTGGCCGATAGTCCATCAAGACTGGGTTGCCCTCCTCGTCGTAGGATACATAAGGATTGACATATGCCTCTTCCTCATTAAGCTCTTCCGCAAAGTGAACAGGAGCATCGCTAGGTGGGTGAGTCACAAAAGGCCCTTGTGGCCTAGGTATGCCAGTTGGGTTCATCTCCAGCCTAGGCACGACATGTCTTGGGTCAGTTGGTGCTGGATGAGCTAACTGGGTTCCCCTGCCAAAGAAATTAGGTGGCCTATTGCCTAAGTATGGAGTGTTGTACTACTGCGTATACGGGAGTCTCCTCGGCATTCTACAGTGCACTGCATCATGTCCGAATCTACCGCAATTTGAGCATGGCCGAGATCTAGGATCTTGGCACTCCACTGGGAGGTGATTACCACCGCAGTACACACATTGTACATGCGATCTCACAGGCTTTCTAATGAGCTCTTGCAATCGTGCAATCTCCAGTCTCATCTCTGCCATCCCTTGGTCGTGGTCTACACTCTTTCCCTTGTCCTGTGCGCTAGCAGTTACTTTTTCCCCTAAGATGGCTGATCTCTCAGGGTCTCTCTGGCTCACACTATCTTGGTTGGTAATCCTCATGCTACGTTCCCTGAGTTGATCATCTACACGTATTGCCTCCTCGAAGACTCAAGCTAGCATGTCTCGTTGTAAGGCGGAGTTACTGGCCAAAGCCTTGTAGAGCTCCTCGCTTCGAATCCCGTTCATGAACACTATAGACACTGCCCTCTCGGTGGGTCGCTCATTGGTAGGGATTCTCTTATAGAGACTACACACCTGGGTAATGTAATCCCTAACGTCCTCCTTCTCCCTTTGACTGATATTCATCAACCTAACAATGAGGTTGTTCGAGTACCCTGCCTCTGAAAATCTCTTGATGAAGAGGCCCTTAAGACGAGTGAAGTTTTTACGTTCTGCATCATCCAAACTAGAGTATCAGGTTCTCCCCTTGTCGCCTAACCATAGGCCAAAAGCTTGAGCTCATTGCGCAGGGTCAGTAAGACCGTTCGCCTCACATACTTGCTCGAACTGCTCCATGAAGTTGTACGAGTCACTGCTAGGTTCGTATCAAGCTAGTTGTTTCTCTACTATGGGGATTCTAGCCTGCCCTTTAGCTCCTTGCGTGACTCCCAATCTTGACAGTAGCGTGGTGGCTAGGGTGGTAGCACTTTGCTCCACGGATTTATTGTCCATGAGTCGCTTTGCCACCAGTTCACTCAATGTCATGCCAGCCTCTACTGCCCATTCCCTCTCTACGTTCGGTCCGGACTTGGCTGCCCCAGCTAGGTCTAGTACTCATCTAGCCTCGTACATATCCACGTCCTACTGCAGCCTTCTAGCCCTCTGCTCATGGTTGTAGGCAATTATGCCTTCCAATGATCTCTTGATAACGTTTCTCTCTTCCTCTAGTTTAGCCACCACTTCCTCTATAGGTCTACCTTGGATCTCAGTCCTGGTGAGTAAATCGTAGTTGTGTACAAGTTCCTGGACCGAAGTTGGAAATTCTCCTAAATCTAATTGGTCTTCCCCTTGATCGCCTCTTGATCCCAACATTTTTTTTGCTTCCAGCTCCATGAGGTTGTCGATGAATCCAATCAGCTCCGGTAGCTTCCACTCCTCTATCTTGTTGCTTCCCGTGTCTTTGTGTTTTCTCCAGGTACTACTAGTAGGGCACTCAGGCACCTGTCTAAGTCTTGGGGTCTCCTCCTATTAGTGGGTTCCTTAATGTTATTAGGTATCCAGATGTGTTCCTTGTTATTTGAAAGCAGCGTTGATCCTTACTCACACGTTGTGCTTAGTGCTTTCGTGGTGCTTGGTGTAAAAACAGGCTTTTCTCTTTTCTTGCTGTGCAGGTTTAGTGAAGCACAAAAGTGAAATGCCGATGCAAAAAGAATTTAGTGCAAACTCCACCTTCTTTCTACCCATGTTCTGAGCCTAATTTGAGTTTTCAACTCGGTTTCCGACTATTCTATGTCCTTCCGCACCTTGAGTTTGATAAATCTCTGAGGTTCTAATGGCCCAATTGGGTTCTGGGGGTGTTCAGGGTTGCGTCCTGGGGTCAGGTCTGTGGTCAGGTCGGCAAAAGATCCTTATCTTTGTGTTCTGGCAAGATGGTCCGATTCTGGGAATCGGATTGGGATGGTCTAACTTTGAGAGTCGGACGGTCCGATTCTGGCAATCGGACCAGTATGGTCCGATTCTAACAGTGGGCGGTCCAATTCTGGACTGGTCCGAGTCAGACAAGGGTGGGTCTGATTTCTTCGATTGGACAAGATGTCTGATCGAACAGGCTGGTCCGAGTGGTTCGATCGGACCGGATGGTCCGATTGGGCAGTTGAGTGGCCGATTATAAGGGGTAGTCCGAGTGCCAAGTGGCATGTCCGATCGGGCTGGTCCAATTCTGGTAATCAGACTAGGCTAGTCCCGACTCACTCTCAGTCAGATGGTCCAACTCCAGAACTCGGGTGGTCCGATTCTTGGAATTGGACCACTGTAGGTTGGTTCGACTATGTCGGCGGAACGCGATTCCGGTGCGTTTGAATCCTCCTTACTATCTGCTGCACTCAATCATCACAAAATATCCCATAACCAATCAAAGCACTATTGGAGAACACCGGACTCACCTGAAGTAGCACGAATCGAATGCGCCTAGAATCGAGGTTGCGTTTCCTCGTCCTGTGAACCAAAAACTCTCTCTCTCTCACAAACAAAGCCAACTAAGGAAATGAGGTCTGTCCTGGCCTCCCAAGCCTCTTAAGGTTCTTTCCCAGCACTGCAAAACCTTACAGCTAGTTCCATGTCCCTTTTTCACACAGAAGCTTGAGTTTGGTCCCTTGCTTTCCTGTTTCCAGCAGCCAGTCAGAACCTCTATTTTCTCTGGTTTTACCCTAATCTAACCTCAATCTAGTGTAGCCAACATGAAAAATAGAAATGCAAAACAGTAGTCCTAATCTAATGCTTCCAACAAACCCAAATACTTATGTGTTCCTCAGATTAAAACCTCCTAAGTCTCCTAGTTATCTCGAGCACTGGTTCAGGATGCAAACCCTACTTCCATGCTCGATCTGATGCGCGCGGCGCTCAAAGCTCGAATTCGTTGGTCCCGCCAACGGAACCAAAATGTGGGAGCTCTTCGAGCTCTACCCCGAGATCTACGGACCACTTATTGCTCAAGTGTTTCGAACCGAGCAGCCATGGCTACCTCTCACATAGTCATCGCGCAATGCCTACCTTGCGGGTGTAGTGAGCTTACCTTGATGCTCGATCGAGTACCTTCCTCTCTCTTGCACCCCTGTAGCTCCACGATCCTTGAGGCAAGCTCAAGCAACCTCAATCCCTCTCCCATGAGCTTCATCCTCCATAGCCACATATGAGACAAGAGAAGAGAGGAGATGAGGAAACGCTGAAGAGAGAAGATGGAGGGCTTCTTCTCCAAGATCCCTCACCCTCACACGATCACTATCTCACTCCCTCACACTCTCTCAATCCCTCTCTCAAGCACACGCAAGAAGGCAAGAAGGCAAGAAGCAAGAACAGAAGAAGAAGACGCTTTTTGCCACACACGAGAATGCTCTTCTCATTCATTTTTTAACTTTATATACATGCCCTAATTTCCATGGGCGGTCATCCCTCTTTTTTTTTTTACATGGCCGGCCATTAGCCTAGGCCCCTTTTCTCATTGTCCGTCTATCCTCCTAGCTTCCTTTCCACTGCCTGTCTGCATTTACAAATTGCAAGGGTGAGAGCCCGGCGCTCTTTTACAATATTTCAAGGTGTGCCTTTTCCATTTTAAAATGTGCCTTTCCCCTTCGGCATTTTCCTTGGACTTTTAAGGTTGCCCTTGCGCTTTTGGTCTTTTTTCCTCTTCTTCCTTCAGTCGGGCTACCTTTTTTCCCGCCTTTGCCCTGCACCTTTTCCGCTTTCTTTTGCTTTCTTCGTGTTGGGGTTAACAGGTGTATACATAAAACTATACATATACATATGAACATAGGCTACTTATACATATAGATGCATTTATGTCTATGTGTATATGTATACATATGAATATATGTATGCATATGCATAAGCCTATGTGTATTAGTATACCATGTTATGTTATGTATACATAGAGACATACATGCAGGTATAGGCTACGCATGCATCTATATGTATATATGTGCCTATACATATATGTATTTGTATGTCTATGTGTATCCATATGTCATGTTATGCAACTAATCTTGTTGTACAATGTTTTTTTAGATTTTTCTATTTATCTTAGTGCAATATGATGGCTGAGATAGAGGCTGAGATAGACCCAATAGTATGAAGAGAGGGAAGCAAAACCCCAACTAGATATGTACTACTTGCTAAATCCTTTGGATGGGGTCCTCCAAAATCATATTGGAAAGGAGATCTTGAGCTACTTGCATACCTAGCATGTGCAAACTATTGAGATTGTTTCTTAGCCTTCCAAAATGAGATCCCACATGCATTGCAAGCAACCATTGTTCCAGTGCATGAGGAGTGCCCTAATCTCCCATATTTGAGATTTACAAATCATTGGACATGAGAAAGGATAAAAAAAGAAACCTTCTAATAAGAGAGTCATGGTCAAACATAGGGTAGTGGAAAACAAGAGGAGGTTGGAGCAAGGCTTAGATCCTTGGATTTTAAGCCAATGCCAATATGACAGCACATGGTGAAGAGTGGATAGAAGCCCAAAGCAAGGTGGAGCATGGGGACTTTAGCCCACAACAAAGGGAGGCATGAGGAATCCAAATGGAGCAATTTGATGCATTACATTTTAGGTCAAGAGGTGTCAATACATGGAAAGAAAACTTTGTAAGTATCTTTTCATTCTCAATGTTTGTATATGACTATTTAGCATTAATTATATCTAATATTCATAATGTTTTCATTTTGCAATTGAGTATTGTTGATTGACCATCTAGTAGGTGTAAGACAACTTATAAGCATTGTCATAATAGGCTCAACATATGGACACACTTGTGGCACCAGGGTGTCATCATAGAGCAACAATGGCATGAAATCATACTATGAAAATTTTGTTAAGCTATTTCTTTTGTTAAATGCATTGAAAGTTCCAAGTTATTCTAATATTAACTCTTTGCTATCTGTAGGGACAACAATGCAATGAGATAGTTTGAGAGGGAGGAAGTAGAATAGTGGGTGATGCAAATAAGTGTGATACTACAAAGGGAGGGGATGTTAGTGATAGCTCATCTGTAATATTCCGCGTTATGAAAATAAATGGGACTTATGGATTTTTTTTTAAAAAAAAATTCCCCCCTTATCCCTCCAGCCGACTGACGAGCTGGAGGGTGGAGGGGAATAGAAGGAGCTATAAGCTCCTTGGTGGAGCCTTAGGAGGGAGGGGGACCATGCGTGTTGACACACCCAGAGGAAAGATCCCCCTCCCTTCCACTATTTAAATGAGGGGGGGGCTGCTGTACAGGGGAGAGGCTGGGCCGTGAAAGAAGACGGTCTACTGTTGCTGCGTAGGAGAGAGGCCACCATAGATCGAGAGGAAGATACAAATGCTGCCATGAGATCTTGAAGGAGGACCAGCTGCCGTGAAGGGCCGCCGCCTGTCGAGGAGGGTGCCAAATTCTCCGCCAGCTTGCCGATGCACCTGCACCATGGCCATTTCTCCCTTCCATGTCATCAGCCATCCCTTTAAGCTGCTCCCCAATCATTTACCTTACGAAGCTTCTTAGAATCTTCTTTTAAGAAGCTTCTAAGGGGGCTTCTATAAGCCCCATTCACATAAGTCCTTTCCCACTAGCCACCCCAAGTTGTTAAGGGAACCCATTTTGGTGGAAGATTTCCTGCGCATGGGGGAGGGAAAACTCCCATCTTCCTCAAGCCCTGTTTCCTTGTGGCCACCCCGAGGTTTTAAAAGAAGCTCATAAAGCCTCCATTCTCGCAAGCTCCATTTGTAAGATCCCTTTTCGCAAAACACCTCGTAAGGCCTCAATTTCCGAAACTCCATTCGTAAAAGCCCCCATTCCCAAGAGCTTTTGTAGGAGCCCATTTCCACAAACCAAGCTCCAACTCCCACGTGCCTTTGTGAGGCTTCCAGAAGGATTGGAAGCTTCCAAGGGGGCTTCCTAAGCCCCCTTTTCACACCTTGTTTTCCCCCCCTCCCGGGTTTTAATTCCCCCCTAAGCCCTTGTTCTTTTTCCCCCCTCTTAGCTCTTTAGACTATTCAAGTCACACCCATAGGCCTACTTTGTCCTTAGGCTACCTTGCGGACTTCCATTCTCTTGCATTAATTCCTTCACTCACTTTTTAGATCTTTTTGTGCAAGGCTCTCTTAGTTAAGCTTTGTGTTCTTAGTTTTATCAAACAAGCCGGTGCCCACACACTCCCATGTCCTAAAAATCCAATTCATCATCATGGCTCGTATGGTATCCCATAAGGAAGAAATAGCCGTGAGATAAAAGATAGGGAGGGAAGTATAGGGAGTGAAAAGAGGGAGTGAAGGAGGAAGAGTGGGAAAAAGGTAAAAGAAAAGGAAGTAGAAGACGGTGGAATTCCAAGAAGAAAAAGGAAAAGGCTATCTCACATTCGAATTACGATGCCGCCGAAGAAAGTCCAAGGTGTAGCTGCGGGAGGGTCATCTCCCGGTATCCATGTGGATATCTCACCTCAAAGCCAGGTTTTTTCTTCTTGGTGTTAATTCGGTTTTAAGTCGATCATGCAAAGAAAATTTGTTAAGGATAGGATATATTTGTTCGAGTTATTTTTAAACGAAGGAGTTAGCTTATGAATGACAATGTATACAACTTAACTTTCTTCAAATTGCATCAAGCATTATAAAATTACAAGCAGTAATATATTCCTAAAGTGTTGAAATTATATCTTGCACCATTAGTCTTATTCCCTTTCGCAACGATTCATGGTAAATAGCTAAATTCAAGAAAGGTCTCTTCAATGCTCAAATTACTAGGGAGTTATCTTTGCTAGTTGCACATCTTAGCAAGGAAATTGTTGTTTTTTGGCATGAGTTCAACTTTAAAGGAGGCGAAAGTTAAATGTTAGGAATTAACAAGTATAAAAATTAGATATACGAATTCATTTGGAAAGAAAATGTAAAAGGGGATTGCTCGATGACACTCTATTAACACTTTTTCCCTGCTATTTGAGGACTTGGGATTAATAAAGTGTGTATACACCAATTTCTCAGCTAGGCCTTTTTGTCCCAAGAAGTATTGTCGCTCTTTGTATCACCTTGGCATTATGCTATATGCCAAATTAAACTATATTGATTGGGAAAGTAAATTGTCACAAGGATAGTAAAAACCGTGACAAGACGATTAATATTACCTTCCAAAAGATAACTGAACCAATCTAAACATAGAAACATTCATACCCTAAACACTTGACTACTTTCCTTACCGTAAGGACAATAAATTCATAAAGATAAGAAACTAGGGTTTGTCCCTAATATTCTTAAATGAAGAAACCCTAAGCCTGACATACGTCAGCTTAAAGAATCTAAACAGATTATTCCATCGCAGGACTTGCGCAACATGTATGAAATCATTTTGTGATCGATTCACAAGGAGGAAAGGGAAAAACCCTCATCAAGGACGGCAGATCCTTACGCAAGTTATCTTGCAAAAAGACGTATTTTTGGGTATCCTTCTAAATAAGGAAAGTTGTAAACCAGAAACTAGCATATCTAAGGTACCTTAGGGTTAACGAAGTTGGGTATGCCCTACACCGGAATGTAAGAGATCTTGCCAAGTTACAAGACACCTTGGGAACGAGTGCTGATACACTCAAAAAGGAAAGAACACTTCCTTAGCAGTTTGCCATACAACTGGGTTGATTAATGGAAATGTTTGTGCTTGCTAGAGAATTTAGGGCTCTGTTTGAATTATGAATTACAAATTAAATAAGTACCCATACTTCAAGTTAAAGGCCTGAAGGGAGAGGCAGCTTCAGTTACCCCCAACTGCCTGCCTGACCCTAACCAAGGGGGTTGTTTGACCGCGCCGGGAACGTGGACTGAACCCGCCGCGAGAGGTCTCTCCGTTGAGTTCTACTTGGAGCAGGAGGATGCTTGGGTGCCAGGGGGGGCTGTGGCCGTAAATCCCTCGCCTTTCGGGTCCTGCACAAGAGGCTAACATGACTCGGGATTGGATCTCGAGGCCCGCATACTAGTTGACAGATGGAAGCTTGGAATAGTGATCCGTGGAGATTACTGGTTAGCCTTCGGGCAGATTATGGAAAAGCCTATGGGCGGAACTCCTTGTATTTCAAAGATAAAATGATGAAATGTTAAAAGAACTTGCTTGATGTTGTTTTTCTATGTCTCGTGATAAGATTACGTGAAGGAACCAGTGCTTAACAAGGTTAATTAAAGAAGCTGATTGTTATATGTCAAATTAATGTGTTAGATAATTACATAACTAAAACAAACCGAGGAAAGTGCAGAGGATGGGCCATGGGTCCGTCCTACGGTTGGGTGGTCCCGGTTAGCCGGGAACTTTTCTCAAAAATCTCGAAGAACAGTGGAATGATCATCATCATCAAAAAGAATAACGAGAACGATGACCTAGAGTTACGTCTTACCCGATTTACGCTGTTTTAGGGGAATGGAATGGGACTATGCCTTATGGCAGAGAGGTTGAGCTTTGCAACCCTTTCGTTTCCCATTCTCCTTGAACCAAGTGCAGCATGAATCCGC
The DNA here is from genome assembly GCF_053477565.2 of Lygodium microphyllum. Classification (NCBI taxonomy): domain Eukaryota; kingdom Viridiplantae; phylum Streptophyta; class Polypodiopsida; order Schizaeales; family Lygodiaceae; genus Lygodium; species Lygodium microphyllum. Next base: position 35,577,644 of record NC_141163.1, on the reverse strand, counting down.
TTCAGACCTGGCGTTTTTGCGTAAAGTAGTTCGCTCGGATCTGACGCTAGTTGCTGTTAGCTAATGACCCCTTTAGGAAAACCCTAATTCCGATTGATCCTAAGTGGGAATGGCCAGGATACTTCCGCTACGTGGCAGACGCGGGAAGAACTAGATCGCAAAACCCGTAACATTCCATGGGAGTGCCAGGTGGAGCTTTCTAGACATCCTTTCCGATGGACTACTAAGACGTGTCCTGGATGATACTAGGGGACACGTTACAGTTGGTATCAGAGCCGACCAACAACGGAATTGTTTTATGAGATCTCAATAAAATAAAATAAATTATTGTTGTCCAAACATTTTCTCATCTTCAATGCTGTCTTGCAGAACTATGAAGCGTGGAACAAGTTTTTGGTGTTTCGGGTCATGTTTATGACTGCAATGCATTCTCCGCTTTATAGACAAAGAATTGGGATGATGAACATCCTGGAGCAGATTTATAATCCATCACCTTTATACATAGAATGAAGATGGACAGGGTCTTCAGGAATCTACTACATAGCTGCCCACCGGTTTGCTTATCTACAGACCAACCTAAAGAGGATCAAGTGGTTGGAAGACTTGAAAGTCGTGAAGCTGTTCATTTTTGTGGAAGCTCATATAAATTCGACTTTACATATTCAAGGTTGGAGGGTTGAAATGAACTCATATGTATATGAGGAAGTAACCCGTGTAATCCCAACCAACAGGATTAAAGTGTTGGGCCGCCATGAGAAGTATGGATTCCAACGAAAAGGGTATCTTGAACTCCCAATGAATTATCAATTCCTAAAGATCCATGACCCAAAACCCTACTATTACACAGTTCCTGTAGACAAATGCAATACAACGTTATTCTCCCCAAACTGAATGTAATGATTGGATTATCATCACACGAGACGTTGTATAAGGTTACGCCCATGTAAATATAAATAAAGATTTCTTTTATCAATATCTGGCTGTGCATCAGAGTTGTTAAAAAGTTAATTAGCTTTATTATTTATGAGATAGCTGAACTAAAGATAAGCTAACGTCAATTATCATATAATAACGTTAAGAAAACTTTTATCCAGGCACAACCCCAGGTACAGGTTCCAAATTCGCCCCCTACATCAAGTACTGCTGTGACCCAGGAGAAGAAGTTCCTCCTCAAGCAGATAAAGCCACCCGAGTTTGACGGGAGAGGCAGATTCGTCCAGTCTGATGCTGAAATTTGGATTGAATCTATGGAGGATTACTTTGAAGCAGCTGGTACTGCACCTACCAATCAGGCCATGCTCGCCAAGTTAAAACTCACCGGCGAAGCCAGACTTTGGTGGAAACAATGGTGCAGGGATCAAGGGACTTCAGAGGGGTCCGTTACCTGGGAGAAGTTAAAGAAAGCCATGCAGGGGAGATATTTGCCACCTACATATCGTACACAGAAAATGAATGAGTTCTACGAGATAAAACAGCTAGGACTCACTCTGGACGCATACTACTCTAAATTCGTCTCACTTTTAAAGTATGCGCCACAGATGGACATGATGCAGCAGGCGTCCAAATTTTACGTGGGCTTAAATCCACCCGTAAATACCCGTCTCGAATCATCCATCAGATCTTCAGGATGCACTCATTCGAGCGGCACCTATAATTCAGGAGGTGCAAGCTAGACCAAGGGGTAATAAAACTTGGTCCTATAATGACCCGAACAGAGGATCATTCAGACCTCAAGTGAAGAGAGTTCAAGGTCACAATCAGGGACAAAGGAAGAAAGCAAGGACAAATAACGTCAACAACTTTGTTCCTACTCAAAGTAATGGCCGAAACCTCCGATGTTTTCACTGCAACGAACTCGGTCACTTCAAGAGGCAATGTCCCAAGCTCAACAGGGGACATCGTCAAACGCCTTTCCAAGGTGCAGGCCGCGGTCAAGGAGCTGCCACCCGTGGAAGAGGAAGAACTGCCTGCATTGCCAATAGGCAAAGATGCGAAGAAGAAGAAGAGGAAGATCCGACTATGGAAGCAGAATTCGAAAGAGCGACAGTCCATGCCGCTTTACATAAGAAAGGGCCGAATTGCCAGTTCTCGGTGATTCAAACACCGTCAGACTATCAAGGTAAAGGTTTCAAAACCTTGATTGATTGTGGCAGTACACATTCCTTTATCTCACCAGCATGTGCAAAAAGATTAGGAATAGCCATAGTAGAAGCACCTACCCTGCTTGTGGAATTGGCAAACAGTCGTGAGGTAACTTGTACCAGGCAAACTGCTAAGGTGGAATTCTTTCTAGGAGGAAAGAAAACCTCAGTCGAATTCAGAGTCATGAATTTAGGTATCCATGAGTGTCTACTCGGGATGGATTGGCTTAAGCCTAATGACACCCACATCCACTGTGGAAAGGGTCAAGTTTCCTTTCGAAACTCTGAAAGGAAATTTGTCACAACTCAAGGTGAGGCAGGAGTGCCAAGAATCCAATTAGCCAAAGTATCTCGGATCATAAAAGGAGTCAGAAAAGGATTACCCGTTTACCTGATCAAACTCAACAAGTTAGATCAAAAGCAAGAGTCTCATGAAGGACCTTCTTGGCTAAAGGAATACACTGACGTATTCCCTAAGGAATTGATTGAACTTCGGCCTCCAAGAGAAGTAGATCATGAAATTAGGCTAGTGCCTGGAGCTGCACCAATTGCAAAGAGACCTTATAGAATGTCCATACCTGAAGCAATTGAGTTGAAGGAACAGCTCAAGCAACTCTTGGATCAGGGTTACATCTGACCTAGCAACTCACCGTGGGGAGCTCCAGTACTATTCCAGAAAAAGAAAGATGGGACACTTCGACTATGTATTGATTACCGAGGGTTGAATCAATCAACAATCAAGAACAAGTATCCTATTCCTAGAATAGATGAGCTTCTTGATCGTCTTCAAGGTGCAAAGATCTTCTCCAAGATTGATCTCAGGTCAGGTTACTATCAGATAAGGATCAAGGAAGAAGATATTCCAAAAACGGCCTTCAATACAAGATATGGGCACTTTGAGTTCTTGGTTATGTCATTCGGGCTTACAAATGCACCTGCCACCTTCAATAGATTAATGCAGGATATTTTTAGACCATATCTTGATGATTTCGTGCTTGTCTTCTTCGATGACACTTTAGTCTATTCCAAACAAGAAGAAGATCATGAACCTCAACTTCGGATTGTCCTTGAGACAATGAGGGCCCATAAGCTGTATGCAAAAATAAAGAAGTGTGCATTCTTCAAGCGTCAGATTGAATATCTAGGATTCATAGTATCATCAGAAGGTATATCAGTAGACCCAGCCAAAGTTAGAGATGTGCTTGAATGGCCAATACCAGTATCCGTCAAAGAAATACGTAGCTTTATTGGCTTGACAGGATGGTATAGGGTCTTTATAAAAAACTATGCTTTGATTGCAGCACCTCTTACAGACTTACTAAAGAAGCAGACTTCTATTACATGGTCAACTTCTGAACAAAATAGCTTCGACAAATTGAAGCAAAGTTTGGTATCAGCACCTATTCTAAAACTTCCTGACTTCAATAAAGAGTTCAAGGTAGTAACTGATGCTAGCATTCTTGCCTTGGGGTGTGTACTTATGTAGGAAGGTCATCCAGTAGCATACTCTTCAAGGAAATTGAAGAGTCATGAAAAGAATTATGCCACGCATGATCTGGAATTACTAGCTGTCATCCATGCTCTAAAGCTTTGGAGACACTACCTGTTGGGTAACAAGTTTACTCTAGTAACCGATCATAAGAGTCTCAAATGGATTTTTACCCAGAACGAGCTCAACATGAGGCAACGTCGGTGGATTGAAGTATTGGAGGAATATGATTTTGAAATCAAGTACCAACCAGGGAAAGAAAATGTAGTTTTCGATGCACTCAGTCGCAAGGCATTCCTAAATTCCCTAAACTTGCAGAATCCATCAACGGCCAGATCTCTGGCTACAAAGGTATCTATGCCAAACAACCCTATACTTGAACTAGCTAGAGAGGAATCATGCCATGATTTGGCCTACCAAACAATGATAAAAGAAATATCTACCAAGGAGCAGAATTAGAAGTTACAAGCTAAGTATCAGGAATTTTCCATTGATAATGGACTTGTCTACTACAGAACAAGGCTGTGTATACCAACAAGCCAGTCACTTAAGCAGAAGATATTATGGGAAGCTCATGATTCTCCTTTCACAGGACATCCTGGCTATGCAAAAACTCTTAATGCAGTTAGGAAGAGCTACCATTGGGAGAGGCTTAAAGGTGACATTCTCAAGTATGTCACTGAATGTTTGTCTTGCCAATGTATCAAGGCCGAACATGTCATGATGCCAGGGAAACTGCAACCGCTTGACATTCCCCAAATGAAATGGGAATTCATCAGTATGGATTTTGTTGTGGGCTTACCCCAAATCCAAGGCGGATACAATTCCATTTTGGTTGTGGTTGACATGCTTACCAAGGTTGCATACCTGATCCCAGTAAAAACAAACTATAAAGCCTCCGACATTGCAAGATTGTTTATCAAGGAGATATTCAAGCTACATGGGTTACCTAGAAGAATCATTAGCAATCGAGATTCTCTCTTCACATCACACTTTTGGAGAGCTATCTTTGAAGCTATTGGGACTCAACTCTGCTTTAGCACCGCCTACCATCCCCAAACGGATGGCCAAACAGAGCGAGTAAATCAAATCCTTGAGGATATGCTTAGGGCATATTGCTGTCGAGAGCCGAAGAGGTGGATTCAATACTTGCCATTAGTTGAATTTGCCTACAATGCTTCTTACCAGCAGAGCATTCAATTCCAGGCATTGTATGGTCATGATTGTCGAAGTCCCCTAAACTTTTCTAATCCAACCCTAAGAGTTGAAGCTTCAAGACAAATGTTGGAGGACATGGATGATCAAATAAGATCAATAAGACAAGACATACAAGCGGCCAAGGATAGGCAAAAGGCATACGCAGATTTGAAACGTCAAGATAGAGTCTTCAAAGAAGGAGACATGGTCTTCATTCAGGTACGCCCTAAAAAGAGTTCTCTATCCCTAGGAGAATGCAAGAAGCTAAGTCCAAGGTATTGTGGGCCGTATAAAATCCTCAAATGCCTAGGACCCAATGCTTATAGATTGCAACTCCCTGAGAACCTAAAGGTTCACAATGTATTCCATATCAGCCTATTGAAAAAATATGTACCCAATCCTAATCATGTACTTGATGACCAACAAATTGTAATGCCTAGTCAAGGAGTCCTTGAACTAAGGCCAGAAAGGATCTTAGATGTTAGGGAAAGACAGTTAAGATCTAGAACCTTAAGAGAATGCCTCGTCCAGTGGAAAGATTATTCCAAAGAGGATGCCACCTGGGTAGATGAAGGCACTCTCAACCATCAATATCCCCAGTTTATCTCGAGATGAGGATATCTCGATTCCTCCAAGGGGGAGAGAATGTAATATTCCGCGTTATGAAAATAAATGGGACTTATGGATTTTTTTTATTTTTTTAAAAAATTCCCCCCTTATCCCTCCAGCCGACTGACGAGCTGGAGGGGGGAGGGGAATAGAAGAGCTCCTTGGTGGAGCCTTAGGAGGGAGGGGGACCATGCATGTTGACACGCCGAGAGGAAAGATCCCCCTCCCTTCCACTATTTAAATGAGGGGGAGGCTGCTGTATAGGGGAGAGGCTGGGCCGTGAAAGAAGACGGTCTGCTATTGCTGCATAGGAGAGAGGCCGCCATAGATCGAGAGGAAGATACAAACGCTGCCGTGAGAGCTTGAAGGAGGACCAGCTGCCGTGAAGGGCTGCCGCCTGTCGAGGAGGGTGCCAAATTCTCCACCAGCTTGCCGATGCACTTGCACCACGGCCATTTCTCCCTTCCATGTCATCAGCCATCCCTTTAAGCTCCTCCCCAATCATTTACCTTACGAAGCTTCTTAGAATCTTCTTTTAAGAAGCTTCTAAGGGGGCTTCTATAAGCCCCATTCACATAAGTCCTTTCCCACTAGCCACCCCAAGTTGTTAAGGGAACCCATTTTGGTGGAAGATTTCCTGCGCATGGGGGAGGGAAAACTCCCATCTTCCTCAAGCCCTGTTTCCTTGTGGCCACCCCGAGGTTTTAAAAGAAGCTCATAAAGCCTCCATTCTCGCAAGCTCCATTTATAAGATCCCTTTCCGCAAAACACCTCGTAAGGCCTCAATTTCCAAAACTCCATTTGTAAAAGCCCCCATTCCCAAGAGTTTTTGTAGGAGCCCATTTCCACAAACCAAGCTCCAACTCCCACGTGCCTTTATGAGGCTTCCAGAAGGATTAGAAGCTTTCAAGGGGGCTTCCTAAGCCCCCTTTTCACACCTTATTTTCCCCCCCTCCCGGGTTTTAATTCCCCCCTAAGCCCTTGTTCTTTTTCCCCCCTCTTAGCTCTTTAGACTATTCAAGTCACACCCATAGGCCTACTTTGTCCTTAGGCTACCTTGCGGACTTCCATTCTCTTGCATTAATTCCTTCACTCACTTTTTAGATCTTTTTGTGCAAGGCTCTCTTAGTTGAGTTTTGTGTTCCTAGTTTTATCAAACAAGCCGGTGTCCAATTTGGATCAAGGGAGACACAATTGGTCATCCCAGATGTTTACAAGTAGGTAGATACAGGGATAGAAATAAATGAAATGGTATTGGATGTAAGCAAATGTCCTTGTTTACATTCAATCATATTTGGAACACAGAGTTCAAGCATGTAACCTTAGCAAAGATAAGTGAATTCTCCGAATGTAGTATTTTCTCAAAGATTAAAGAGAAACTTGCAACAACAAAGTGTCTTCAAGAGTGAAATGTGCTTCTAAAAAAGCATCAATGTCACATGCTACAACAACAAAGTTGACCGAACATATTTTATAGTTGGTGCTTGGTCTCAACATTAGATCCAGAGAAAAACTTGTACATCATGCATGATAATATGGACCATCAAAAGACAGCTACCCCTAAGTTAAGGCTTTGATCAAAAGAGACTAAAATATCTACTCAACTACTAGTTTCTTTAACAAGCATGATTATACATGGGCATGGAGAAGAAAAATATGGACATTTCTCACTTGATCTATGGCCTCAAAATCCTAACTTCACAATTGCCTCATTGTCCTTATGCTTTAAGAACTTGAAGCGACTACATAAGCATGCAAATGGTGATCAACAAGTAGATGGAATGCCGAGATCAATCAACGTGGTACTAAATTCCCTCAACTAAAAAAAAACACTCAATCACCATCAAGGTGTTGTGTAAAATAAAGTATGCTTGGAAGGTAATACACCACAAGATGGCCATCATCGTTTCAAATGATTTCCAGAGAACTTGCTACTTCAACTTGATAATTGTGGATTAGAAAATAAAAATTGCTACCTCTTTGCATATCTATCATTGTTGCATGAGGAACATTCAAGATGATCGAGCTTGGGTTTCTCATGGCCAGTCATACACACGAAGACATTGATGCAACGTTCAACAATTTTTTAGAGAAGCAAAGGATGAGCATGACCTTAACTTTTCCTCATCTTATGCAACATTTTCAATCATGCCAAATGATAAGTCCTACACATTTCTTATTGACACATGTGCCTAACTTTCAGAGATGCATTGAGGGATACTTGTGTGATTCCAAAGATACACTTGTTGGTCACTCAAAACCTCTTTAAATTCAGTTTTATATGCAAGAAGATACACATATCATGCAATACAAGATGCATCCAAAGTCTCTAGACTGGTTACCAGGAGAAGGTGGCATTGAATTATGGAAGAGATACTTTATAGGAAGGCCTACTCTTCCAAAGGGTCTTCCAATCTTGCTACCCATGTTTGAGTATGTTAAGGATCATCAAGAAGTAGTAAGTGAAGTTAAAGATTATTTGAAGTATTAGGAAAGATGGTCAAATGTACAAGGACTTGAAGTAGAGCTCACATAGTTTATAACATGAGTGGTTGATTATTGGAAACATATAATCTACGCTATTCAAACTCCAAATATCCAAGAAGATATATTTTTCATAGATTTTTAGCCAAGAACACAAAGTAATGTAACCAATATAGATGTAGATAATGCAAATGAATTTATTGGATTGGAAGAGTTGAATGCTCACTATTGTGGTCCTCTGAGAAAATGACCCAAACATGTATTTGAAACAATACTTGATGTTAAGAAAGATACTTTATTCTTGTTAAACCTTCAGATCTAGTATATCCAATATGGCTTGGTGTTGCACAAAGTGAGGTGGATACAAATAGAGATTCCAAAATTTTCAACAAGGTATATAAACAATATTAGGTACCAATTTGTAATCATCAAAATGCTACAGATGCAAAGGGGTATCTTAATTCTTGAGATAAATAAGCAATAATATGTTCCATTGCACCAAGTTTCAAATTAATAAATTTCCCAAATTTCACAAAATCCATTTTGATTTGGATTTCCCATATTGATGGGAGATTCCCAAATTCCCAAATATGGAGTTTCATTACAACCCATGCCCTCATTTGTGAGAAGGTGCGATGCAAGAGTTGGTTGATAAGCATGTCAAATGACATGACTTTGAGCAAGGAGACATAGTCTTGCTATACTCTATTAAGGGACATAAGCAACATATGAAATCCAGAGGATTGGGACCTTTCAAGCTTCCCAATATCAATAGAACAAGCAATGTAGAACTCGAAACCTTAGAGGAGGAGGGCATACATTTTTTCAATGGAAGTCGCATAAAAAAGTATTGCCCTTTGTCAAATCCACTACATGAACCTCCAATGATAGAACCACTAATGAATGTGAGAGTTACAACCATCACTGAAATAGAGGATGAGGATGAGGAAGCTCTAGCACCAACCTAACATGTGTACAATAGTGACTGCTCAAAACGCATACATCTTTGATGTGCTAATTGATGAGGGAGCCACTATGGGTCAACCCCAATCTCAACCAACCAATGCAAAGCTCAGCCCATTTGGGGGGAAATCCTACCTACCCTTGGGGAAGTGCAAACTAATGGCTTCTATCAAGAATAAGAGCCTACCCATCATCTTTTATGTGCTACCTAACAAACAAAGTGTTGGCAAGGAATCACTATTGGGTCGTGTGTTTAAAAAACAAGTTCATTGTAATGTTGACTACAGCTCATAGTGCATCCACCTTACCATAGGAAATGTTAGAATAGTAATGGATTTTATAAAGGGCACCATAGCCATTCAAAAGCCTAGAGTATCACAGGTAGTTTACCCTAGTATCAAACCTAAGGAGGGGGTAGTGTACCACAACATACACCCATTGTGAAATCCCACCAGCATCTAGAAACCACAACCAAAGCTACATACCAAACAATCAAGTGGGTCCTCAAGTATAGACCATAGCCTCAAAAAAGCCAATCACTAGGAACTCATAATATTTATGCCTTACTCTCTAGACGTAAATGGAGGAGTTGGCATCCCTATGGTATACAGATGACTAGGCCATGTTGGCTCCCAAAAGCCCTATTGTGTGCCCAAGCACGAAAAGATACATGCCTCATACCGACGTTCAAAGAGACGAAATTTTTCATTAAAAAAATTTCCCTCGTTGTCGCAAAAAACATTGGTATTAGCGATGCCATAGAAGAATTGCTATTATCATCGCTATATGCGTCGTTATCAACAATGCGTATAGCAATGATTTGTGACGCTAACTGCGATGCTAATAGCGACAGTTACAAGGATTTTTAAAAAAAGTAAAGTGTACAATGCTGATCAAAATGAATGCAAACTGTACTTGAATCCAGAAGACTGATACATAAAATAAATACAAGATCGCGTAGTGCAAGTGATGGTATAATCACGGCAAGATACAAAGGATGATAATAAGATAGTACATAGAAAATGCCTACATAAATCACATGACCAAAAAAGAAGAGGATGTGTGCTCCACGAATCCAAGGGCGAGCTATAGATCCTCCCCATCATCCGAAAGCTTGTCCTGCCACAAAGGAGCATCGAATGAACTCTGGAAAAATAAGAAACAACTACACATCAGTCCACCATACAATAATGTATTTTAATTAAAATTAGTAACTACGGACAAGAAATATGAGTGACTTATTGGTCCGCCGCATCCATACAATCAGCCGATCAATGTAGTGAGACTGTGTCTCTCTGTATATCGAGTCTCTAGGTTGGTGGGATCACAGTTTGTAATGGAGTGTTGCAAAGAAAACAAAATACAACTATTAGAAACACGATTGTTAGTACAAGGGATATTGCAAAAGAATAAGCAAGCAGAACAAAAGAAAAACTTATAAAGTCTTCAAAATAAGTCCTGTGGCCGCCACTCCCAAGATGATGGACCACTCTTACCTCTACTCCTGCCCTCACCACCTCCCGCTACTGTCTCCAATGTCCTAGAGAATTTGTAGCCTCCTCCCTAAGTCGGTGCCAACCATCTGCATCTAGCTACTAGGGATTTGAGGCCTCACTCTTAAGCGCCTTGTCAAGATTGTGGGAGAGAAGGAAGGAGTCTCGCTTGAAGCTTTCTTGCTTGCACAATGGGGGAAGACACACAGGGGTGGAGGCTGAAAACAGTTTTCCTCTTCTTAGTTGTGTAAGCCAAAAGAACTCTAGTACAAAGAAATAGAAGAACCCTATATATGGGTCTCAAACCAAACTCAACTAACTAAGGTGGCATACTAACTGAGCCACGAACTAGAGTAGATAAGGATAGCTATCATGTAGCTATTATTCATGGGCGGTGTACCAACCGCGTCTGCAACTGACAAGTCGGTGACATAAATATACAACGGTCACCCTGGCGTATCACGAGTGGAGCTCGATATCTCAACACTCCCCCTCGAGCTCAATCCCAATTCCTGCACACCAAGCAGGTCTCTGAACTTGCGCAGCTTCTCTGCGCCCAATGCCTTCGTGAATATGTCAGCTACCTGATCCTCTGTGCTGACATAAACTAGATCAATAAGACCTAGTAAAACCCTCTCTCGCACATAGTGATAATGCACCTCAATGTGCTTTGTTCTAGCATGATAGACTGGGTTATTTGCCAAGTGTATACTACTCATGTTGTCACAATAAATGACAACTGGCCCATCTGTAGACTGATGCATATCATAAAGTAGCTTATGCAACCAAGCTACCTCACATGCAGCCATTGCTGCACCCCTGTACTCAGCCTCTGTGCTCGACAAGGCAACTGTAGGCTGTTTCTTGCTGCTCCAAGTGACTGCAGCACTCCCAAAAGAGAACACATATCCACTGGTAGATCGTCTATCAGAAATACTACCAGCCCAATCAGCATCAGTGTATCCATGCAGCTGTATCTGAACCCCAGTCTCATAAAATAGTCCATACTGCAATGTGGACTTCACATACCTGAGTATGCGTCTAGCCGCATCCAAATGTGGTTTCCTTGGAGCCTGCATAAACTGACTTACCAATCCAACAGCATAGCTCAAATCTGGCCTGGTAATAGTCATATAAATCAAGCTTCCTACTATGCGTCTGTACATAGTAGAGTCTTCTAGAAGCTCACCTGCATCTGCGCTCAGCTTCACATTCTGCTCCAAAGAAACTGAAATAGGCTTACAGCCTGTCATCCCATATTTGGACAGCATGTCCAATCCATACTGCCTCTGCAAGAGCTGTATCCCACTTGGTGACCTAATCACCTCAATGCCCAAGAAATAACGCAGCTCTCCCAAATCCTTCATCTCAAACTTCTGCTTCAATAGCATTTTCACATGAAGGATATCTTCATCACTGTCACCTGTCAAAATCAAATCATCAACATAAATGACAAGTAGCATAATACCTTTCTCTGTTTTTCTCACATAAAGTGAGAAATCTGCCTTGGAAATCTGAAAGCCAATAGTGACAAGATACTGTCCTATCTTGTCAGACCATGCTCTAGGTGCTTGCTTCAAGCCATACAAAGCTTTCTTCAACTTGCAAACAAACTCAGGATGAACAGCATGCACATAACCTGGTGGCTGCTCCATATAGACCTCTTCTTGCAAATCACCATGCAAGAAGGCATTCTTTACATCCATCTGATGTAAAGGCCATCCCTTTGATGCAGCCATAGCAATGACTGCTCTTACGGTTGCCATCCTTGCAACCGGACTGAATGTTTCTTCATAGTCAATGCCATATGTTTGTGCATACCCCTTGACTACTAATCTTGCCTTGTATCTGTTCACAGAACCATCTGCATTGTGCTTCACCTTATAAACCCACTTACAGCCAATTGCATTTTTACCTTTAGGCAAAGGTACCAACTCCCATGTAGCATTTGCTTCCAAGGCATCCATTTCTTCATCCATGGCTTTCTCCCATTTTTCTTTTCCCATGGCTTGCTCAAAAGATGTGGGTTCTGGTTCCTGTATCACTTTGACCATATATGCATAGTGAATGGCTGTAAATCCATCATATTTCAGCCTATCCACAGGATACCTAGCTCTTGTAGACCTGCGCAAAGTAGGTTCACTCCCAGGTGCTCTCAAAACATCCCTGGTCTTCCTTACTCCAGGTGTAACAATAGAAGGAATACCCAACTCATCATCAATGCTCTGTTCTGAGCCACTGGATTCACCATCCACATAAGAGTGACCTGCATTCACATCAAACATGGGCTGATCTACCTTCTCTTTTCCTTTTCGTGATACCTGCATACCACTATCTGCATTGCTTTGAGAAGATTCTCCTGATCTCAATCTGCCTGTCCATGGCGAAGAATGTGAACCACTGCTAGAGGACGCTCCAGGTCCACTAATATTTTGTGACTGCTGCTGTGAATTCTGTGTAGCATTACCATTTTGTGCATCTTCATCATCAATCACATTTACTGGTCTATACCAGCTACTCATCTCATCAAAAACAACATCTCTGCTCACTGTAAACTTACGAGTAGAAGGGTTATAGCATCTATACCCTTTTTGCTGCAGAGAGTAACCAATAAAGATGCACTTCTCAGCTTTTGGATCCAACTTGGATCTCAGCTCATCTGGCACATGTACATAGGCAATGCAACCAAAAATTTTCAAATGAGAAATATCTGGTTTCCTACCAGTATACCTCTCCTCTGGAGTCATTCCATGTATTGCTGCAGTGGGAGTCCTGTTCATTATGTAGACTGCTGTAGCAACTGCTTCAGCCCAATAAAAATCTGGCAAGTTTTTTTCATTGAGCATGGCACGAGATACCTCTCCAATATGCCTGTTTTTCCTTTCTGCAATTCCATTTTGTTGTGGGGTATAACTACATGAATATTGCTGCTTTATGCCATGCTCCTGCAAGAACTTTGCAAACTCATTTGAGAGGTACTCTCCCCCTCCATCTGACCTTAGGCATTTTATCTGCAAGCCTGTTTCTTTTTCAACCATAGCTTTAAGAGTTTTGAAATGCCCAAAAACTTCACTTTTCTTTTTCATAAAATACACCCAAACTTTTCTGCTATAGTCATCAATAAAACTGACAAAATAATGACAGCCTCCAAGAGATGCAGCTTTAGTTGTCCACACATCAGAGTGAATTAATTCCAATGGCTTCTCACTCTCTTGAACATGTCTAGGAAATGGTTTCCTTGCCTGTTTTCCAAACTGACAGGCTTCACATACCTTATGCATTTCTGCAACCTTGAATTTGGGCAATCCTGCAACAATATTTTGGGCCTGCATTGATTTAAGTCGCTGTACATTAACATGACCAATGCGTTTATGCCAGATATCAATATCTGCAACTACACCGGTCCCATGTGCAAACATTGCTGCACTCAATTCAGACATGTCTGCATCCAATGTAAACATTCTGCCCTTCTTCTTTCCTTTTGCTATCAAGCGACCTTTATTTTTCATATCCTCAACAAAGCATCCATGAGGATTAAATCTGACCTGCAAGCCCTGTTCAACCATTTGACCAACTGAAACCAGATTCTTGGTAATATTCGGGACATGAAATACATCGGACAGGTATTTCTTTTTCCCACCCTGCATAGACAAGGGAATTTTTCCAATCTGCACAATAGGATGTGCAGTATCATCACCAGTCTCCACAAATCCTGGTTTTTCCATTTTCCTTGCATCCTCCATCCATTCTGCATGACCTGTCATGTGGTTTGATGCACCTGAGTCAACATACCATACATCATTGCTTTCTTCTGCACTTGTCATAGAATTGTTCATGTGCTGCACCATGAACAAATGCTCATTTCTGTCATCACCCTGTCTACTAGAAGATGCATAATTCCCTTGTTGCAGTTTTCCATTCATGATGTCATTCTGCTTTTTATAGCAGTCTTTAGCCATATGACCCATTTTACCACAATAGTAGCATTCAACATTACTGTTTGCATTTTGGCCTCTTTGCCATCCACCACGACCTCTTTGGCTCCCCCTGCCTCTAGAGTTACCACGTCCTCCTCCATAGGACTGGTTTTCTTGAGTTTGCTGCATATTCTGATTTCTGCCACGGCCTCCAAATCGGCCTCCTCTACCTCTGCCTCTACCTCTTCCAGCATTTGAGTAGAAGACAGCTTCTTTTGAAGTTCCTCCTGAAGAAGATGCACCACCATTTCTCTGCTCCTCAGAAATTAGAAGAGCAATCAACTCCTCAAAGTCAGGAAATCTTTCACGAACGGAAATGGATGTTCGAAACTGTGCATAATCCTTTCCTAGACCATTCAAGGTCACGGAAACTAAATCATCATCTTCCACTGGCGACCCAATGGAAGCAAGTGCATCTGCAATCTTCTTCACCTTCATGTGGTAGTCATTGATGCTCATATTTTCTCTTTGCACATTGTGCAACTCTTGCTTGAGCTGCATTTTCCTGGCTTGTGTATTTGTGCTATACATCTTTGACAGAGTATCCCATGCCTCCTTTGGCGTACTTGCATCTTGAATATGCACAATCATAGAGTCTGAAATACTGATAGACAGCCAGTACATAACTTTCCTGGCTCTCTCATGCCATGATTTGAATGCATGCATTTGCTGTTGATTGGGAACATCAGGAAGAACTGGTTCTTCTTCATTTCCTGCAACAAATTCCCAATATCCTTTTCCCATAAGGAAATTCGTCATTCTAAACTTCCATGCTTGGAAGTTGTTCTTGTCAAGCTTTTCAGTGACAATCTGTGAAAGAGAATCAGATGCCATTACAGAAGACTGCAAAAAATTCTGTCACTGCAAAAACCACAGCTTCACCCTCACAAGGGAAAATCTGCAAAACTGGCGAAAGTGGTATTTGACCACACAGTCACTTCCTAGTGACGATTTTGCATCAACAGGCAACAGGGATGATTCTGTAACTCCCAATGTCTCTGCGCACAAGCATACAATGCAATTTTTACAGTAACTATTCACCGACCTGTAGAACAGTGGTCGCACAGCATAAAACTGAGCCTTTTCCTGAGTGCGTGCAGAAAACTTCCGTCTGCAAAACAGGCCCCGAAATGGCCTCAAATCAAAAAAACAAGGTCGCCAAGGGCTAAAGCCCTCTCCCGCAGCATATATTGCCCTCTTGCTTCACCGCGAAGGGCGTCTCAACCTGAGACAATGCACTCCTGCAATTTCCGGCTGTGCTACCTGCAGAGATCTGCTCCCAAAACAGGAAATGAAAGCAACACTGCTCCTCTTACCAGACCACAGCGAGCTTGGCTTGCTTTCTTGAGCTCCTTACCACGAACAAGGCTCTGATACCATGTCAAGATTGTGGGAGAGAAGGAAGGAGTCTCGCTTGAAGCTTTCTTGCTTGCACAATGGGGGAAGACACACAGGGGTGGAGGCTGAAAACAGTTTTCCTCTTCTTAGTTGTGTAAGCCAAAAGAACTCTAGTACAAAGAAATAGAAGAACCCTATATATGGGTCTCAAACCAAACTCAACTAACTAAGGTGGCATACTAACTGAGCCACGAACTAGAGTAGATAAGGATAGCTATCATGTAGCTATTATTCATGGGCGGTGTACCAACCGCGTCTGCAACTGACAAGTCGGTGACATAAATATACAACGGTCACCCTGGCGTATCACGAGTGGAGCTCGATATCTCAACACGCCTTACATACGTCTGATCATTTCTGTGATATGTATGCACGCATGCACTCCATCATCTAGCTTGTGGAAAACCCATCTGCTGCGGTGGGTACTGGAAACTCCTCATGCAAGGATTTTACTATGTAATCCTTGCTCCCCTCCAATATGTTCTTTCAATGATCTAAGATATTGTGCCGAAAAACTCGTTGGCACAACTCTCTCAAATGAGCCATCACCCTCCTCCCCTCATCATTCATGATGATGGCTCCTGTCCTATCATCTACAAGGTATCCATACCGCTCTGGGATATACCTAACATGTGTCCTCTCCCACCTACGACCACGCTCTTGGGCATATCCTAGAGACCCCTGTACATCTGGTGTACCTATGAGGGTAGTATCTCTCGGAGTAGCACCCATACGGGTGCCACCCGCGGACGGTTGAGCAAAAGATGGAGTGACTGGAGTAGACATCCTCACAGGTGTGACAAATCCCATAGGTGATGCAACTCTAGTAGAATGATGAGACAAAGACACTGTGTCGGTATCTCCACAACAACCACCTGAGCCATGCTCTCTTGAATCTACACAAGAGCGAGGAGTAGCACATATATCCCAAGTCAACCACAGGCTCACTACATCCACGTCTCCGCAGCATTCCCCAAAACCACTCCCTCCGTTTGGCCCATGTCTAGAGCATTGACCTCGTCTACTGGAAACTGAAGCATCAAAGCTCACCGAAGCAGATCTAAAGAACGGCCTGATGGTGTCTGAGACAGCTCCTGGTCCACCATATCTCCAAATCGAGCCATCTGATCTGAAGACATACATATGAAGTTCTCATGTAGCTCCTTGTCCCTCATCCCTTGACTCATCATGCAGATCCAAATATCCACAAAGGTCACCTAGATAGACAAAAATTGATGTTAATATAATCAATATAAATCAAGCAAATCACAATAATATAAATATTCAAAAAATGATCTTACTTAAAATACATATCTTATGTACACTTATAAACGATTCGTCAACTAATTGAGTAGGTAAATGCTCTAAGTATGAAGTACCCTATGGTCCCATATCAATCTCTTGACAAAACTCCGCATACACTAGAAGGTCGATAGACAGGTCATCACAAAAGGATGAGTCGACCTTGTTCTCAAAGAATTCTTGGACTCTTGTATTTCCATCATTGTTACCCGATTCTAGCTCCTCTACATGCTCCAAGCTTTCGGCGACCGCCACCCCTTGAAATATTGACCCCTCTATTTGCATATTATCCTCATCTACGCAGGAATATTGCTTTGATAATATACTCTTGCACTTTGGGGAGCTGAAGCTACAATGTACCACCATCGAGTTTGTCGGGGGTTTGGATAGAAAATTACATGTTCAAAATCATGTACAAGAGATTTAACTTTTGTGACATGTACCATGTCGTACTAAAATTAAAAAAGCATGAGTTCATGCACCTGTTCACAATGGGCCGGCAATACAAACATATCATGCAAATCCATCCATCTTTCTTCGGAATCTATTTTGAGAAATCTAGATGGACCTCATCAAATTGTTTTCCCAGCTCCTTCAAGTACCACTTTGATCCACTGCACATCGAAAAGGATCATGGAGAAGCTATGGTAATCCACCATGATAATACTTTGCAAGTTTTCAAAATACTCCATCTCATCTATAACAGTGTTTGGATCCGTTGCTTGTCATTAGCTCTCTTACACAAACTTTGTCATGATACCACAATCTGTTGTGGAGCACATTTTGTCGATATTCTCCACGCAAAAATGCCATCCGTGTGGGACCATATCGCACAGTATATTTTGTATTGTACATTGAAACAATCAATTAGTTGTCGCATATAAAATCTAGATACAATAAACTCTAAACACGTTGTCACCTTTGGACTACATCCCCTCGAGAATTCCCACTCCTCAATTGAGACCTCCATCCCTTCATGAGACACTACGGTCAAAGCTCCATGCAAGCATCGCGTTGACATAAACCACAACATATCCTTCATGCCCTTGGGATATCGAATTGGTTGATGGTGTGTACTATGTTGAAATTTAGATTGTGCTTCTTCACAATCTTTCTTGGCGTGCTTATACCTAGCAAGTCACATCTCCATGGAGGCATGGTGCAACATACAAAAACAATTCACTTTCTCCTCCATTGCAGCATCCATTCTTTTTTCCACCCCATTTCCAACCACCACATCTCCGGTCAATGTATCATCATCCTTCAATGACCCTAGCATACTATTGTCTAAATCGACCGTTGGTAGCCACTGTGAAATATGCACTATGCTCCAAGAAGAACATCCATCACATATGGACAAGTCCAACAATCTCCAACTTATCTATAAAATGCACCAGAAGGTGGATTTCTATCATGGGCATACTGGTGGGCAGGTACTTCTCAAAGAGACAGACCATGTCTAGTGCTCCCCATCTTGTGGATTCAATAGAGGATGTCTTGATCTCCTTCTATGAGATCCATTGCACTAAATTTTACAACCTATAAATCACCATGCGTATTTTTGGAGTAAGGCATTTTGCGATCGTGATCGGTAGTACAAACTGCCACAAATGAAGAAGCATTACGAACAATGACTACACTTCAAATAGCAAAATACGTAGGCCACTTACAATCCATTCGTAGTACAAACTTGACATATGTTATGCCAATCATGCGATTTTATCCCTACTAATTGGTCATCTTTAGAAACGTGGACTTGAGAGAACACATCATATCCATGGGAGTGCAAATGGACTTGATAATTTACTTCACAAGGCACTCTTCTTTAGTAGAAAAAACCCAAGGAGCGTGAGGTAGCTGCAAAGGGGTAGCTTCAAGCGACCATCAACACTAGACTATGGCTAAAGTGTCTTCATCTTGCCTACCTCCTTCAAATCTATTCATGTCCCTGCAATGTCTCTATTTCTTATGATGTGGTCCCATAGTGAGCTGCCCATATTCTTGAAAATATGCATGAGATCCAACAAGTGATTGATCTCTAAGTGGGTCTAATATGGTGACTCATAGAAAACTGAGAATCGTCACATTCTGTTTGTATATATCTGTGTGGACCGTTTTTTGCCGTACCAGCTTTGGGCATTCATTCATGCTAGAGGTCATCCAAGAAAACCTTCCCTCAGTTCATGACCCTCCGGTAAGAGAGCATCGTGTCCTTGATATACCATCTTCTTCATGGTATGTGACCTTCGAGAGTATAATTGTGGTCCACACAATGGACATGCATGATAACTTGAGGTAACCAGACCTGTCCCAACAACTCTATCCAATTAATACAAACTTGAACAAGCTATGATAGATATTACCAGAACGAGAACAAAAGCCTACTTACATGATCACTCCTCGAATCCTAGAAAGTCATGCATTGTCCACATGAGAATGGCTTGAATATTGGCGGATCGTCGACCATCGCCCTTGCTCATATCTTCCATGATGACCCCCTCCTCCCACAAAAACTTAAGCTTATCAACTAACGAATGAAGATACGTCAATATTCTTGACTTTGTATTTGTCGGGAATGAGCAAACTAAGAATGAGGTATCCTTTCTTCGTAGAAAGCCATGGAGGGATGTTGTAGTTAACAAGGACTGCGTGCCACACACTGTAAGAAGTTGAGTGCAGACCAAATGAATTTAAACAATCCATGGCAAGACCAAGCCGAAGATTCCTTGGCTCTCGGGAAAAGCTTGGAAAGGTAGAGACAATGTCACTCCTTGCACACGAATCTGTTGATATTCATTGGACTCTATTTGCGGATCTATTCTGCATATGCCACATTGTCAAGCTCGCCATACTGGACATACGAAACATCTGATGTATACAAGGAATAAGTGGAAAGTGTCTAAGAACGTTTTCAGGGATGGTTTGCGCTTGCAAGTCCTATCATTATCTATGAGCACCACACTTTGGACATGTCTCCATAGTCTCGTATTCTCCTCAAAACAATACACACTCATTGATACATTCATGGATGATGTCGTAGTCCATGCCAAGCTTTTGTAAAACATATCATGCATCATTACGAGACTTAGGCATGGTATTTGCAAGTGGTAATATATGATACTTTAGTAACGTGAAAAAAAATCATAAAACACCTTGAAAAAACACAATTTTTTTTAATGATGGTGCCGCAAAAGAATCAACGAAGCGTACGTAGAAAGTACCTAAACAACTCGATCACACTTGCATCGCTCCACCCGTATTTTGCTTGCACACTAAGGAGTACAAGCAATGTCTTTGTGTGAGATACTCGGCACCCATCATATAATGGTATGGATGCTTCCTCTCTAAGCAAATCAGATGTCTCGACATCCATGGGCATCAATGCATCGATCATTGTCTCCATCTCATGCTCAAAGATTATAGAAAAGTCTGGAAGGCTGTCGATCTCATTTGGTATTGATGGTATAGATTGGGTAGTACCTTCCAAGTGGTGGATTAGCTCAAGCACTCCATCCATTGCATACCCACGAACTCTTCTAACTGGCCGCAAAGGGTACACTCCTTGGGATGAGATGTCACCTCCCTGTAGTGACTTTTACGGCCACATCCAATGTTTTTTAATATCATATTTAATTAGTTTGCAAATACAATGCATGATTGATATACACTTTTCTTACCATTTGCTTAAAATCTAAGATCATGTGATCAATGATCTCTAATTGAAAGTCGCCAAAGCGTGGTATATGTTCCATAGACAATCGACTTTTTCATCTAATTGCCAACTTACATTAAGAGCAAGGACATGGGACATGCTGATTAAGATATGTCTCGTGATCTTGAACATCACGGCCTTCATCATTTTCCATTTGGTTTACGTTATGACAAACTTTTTTTTTTGTTATCATTCTTTTTTTCTTTCTTAAAATTTTTGAGAAGGGATTTCTTCTCTTGTAACTCAACAAAATTAACATATGTAAAGTCTCCACCTGTCTACAGTATGTCAAGTCTAATATGCTATGCATGGGGATAAGGGAGTAGCTACCATGTTGAAGTGTTTTCCCTCCCGTGGTATTATACTAGACCACTAATACTACTAGTAATTTCCTTCTTGAACACACCAAAGGTGCACCTTTAATAGAACCTCTCTCTCTCTCTCTCTCTTTACTACTACTACTACTTGCCTTCCCGAAGCGTCCAACACACCCAATGTGCACCTTTAACAAAACATCTCTCTCTCTCTCTCTCTCTCCTCATATTCCTCCTCCTACTCCTACTTCTACTACTACCCAAGGTGTACCTTTAACAAAACATCTCTCACTCTCTCTCTCTCTCTACTACTACTACTACTACTACTACTACTACTACTACTACTACTACTACTACTACTACTACTACTACTACTACTACTACTACTACTACTACTACTACTACTACTACTACTACTACTACTACTACTACTACTACTACTACTACTACTACTACTACTACTACTACTACTACTACTACTACTACTACTACTACTACTACTACTACTACTACTACTACTACTACTACTACTACTACTACTACTACTACTACTACTACTACTACTACTACTACTACTACTACTACTACTACTACTACTACTACTACTACTACTACTACTACTACTACTACTACTACTACTACTACTACTACTACTACTACTACTACTACTACTACTACTACTACTACTACTATTGCTGCTGCTGCTGCTGCTGCTACTACTACTACTACTACTACTACTACTACTATTGCTGCTCCTATTGCTACTACTAAAAACAAGAAAATAAGAAATTAAAGAACAACAACAACTACTACTACTACTACTACTGTAAAGTCTCCATTTGTCTACAGTATGTCAAGTCTAATATGCTATGCATGGGGATAAGGGAGTAGCTACCATGTTGAAGTGTTTTCCCTCCCGTGGTATTATACTAGACCACTAATACTACTAGTAATTTCCTTCTTGAACACACCAAAGGTGCACCTTTAATGAAACCTCTCTCTCTCTCTCTCTCTTTACTACTACTACTACCACCACTACTACTACTTGCCTTCCCGAAGCGTCCAACACACCCAATGTGCACCTTTAACAAAACATCTCTCTCTCTCTCTCTCTCTCTCTCTCTCTTCCTATTACTACTGCTGCTGCTGCTGCTGCTACTGCTACTGCTACTGCTACTGCTACTGCTACTACTACTACTGCTACTACTAAAAACAAGAAAATAAGAAATTAAAGAAGAACTACTACTACTACTACTACTGCTGCTGCTGCTGCTGCTGCTCCTGCTGCTACTACTGCTACTACTAAAAATAAGAAAATAAGAAATTAAAGAACAACAACAACAACAACTACTACTACTACTACTACTAACAAGAAAAGAAGAAATTAAAGAACTAGTAGTACTAGTACTATTACTACTACTACCACCACCACCACCACCACAAACAAGAAAAGAAGAAATTAAAGAACTACTGCTATAACAAATAAGAAAAGAATAAATTAAATAACAACCCTCTCTTTGTTTTTTATCCATTCATTCTCCTCTCTCCCTCCCTCTCTCTCTCTTTCTCTCTTTCTTTATTATGTTTCATATTTATTCCCTCTATCTCTTGTTCCTTCTTCTTTTTTCTCTCTCTTCCTCTCTCTCTCTCTCTCTCTCATTTCCTCCCTTTCTCTCTTAGTACACATAATTTTTAACAAACGCAAGTAAAAGAAAATGAGAAAAAACAAAAATAAACCGAGGGAGCAATGCACTCACTGCAAAGGTCCGAGGATGGATTCGGCGGCTCCTCTTCAGGATTGCAGCTCCTCTTTGCCCTTCTGCACTTCCTCCTTTTCTTTGCAAATGGTGGTAGCGGTAGTGAGAAGATCTCCTTCTCCTCTTTCTCTCTTTCTCTCCCTCTCCCTCTCAAACACAGGATGTAGTCTGCTCCCTCTTTCGCTCTTTTGTGCAAAATGCCATTCTCAGGTTTTGGCCCGCTTTTTTTTATCTAAGTATCATTGCTATTTGCATTGCTATTATAGCGACACCACTAATTTCCATTGGAAATGGCCGTCGCTATTCTCCTATATCCTTGTAGTGAAGGTTACTATGAAGGTAACACCTTGATTTGATTGCCCAAACTCGCAAGTGGCATGTATGGCTGTTAAATCTTAGGTTTCGAAAAATAATGCCCAAAAACATAAATCAAAACAGGGTAAGTGAAAAGCCAAGAGGAAGGGTGCTTAATCCATGAGTGCTTCAATAGTCTATTGACCAAAAGAATAACCAGTCATCAATAAGCTCCCACCTAATAAGTTTGATGTGATGACCATTGCAAAATTCGATGACAAAGCATCAATTGAACTTCAAACCCAATCAACTTCTCAAACCATTCTCAACAAGCTCACTGGCAATCCACCAACTTATCCAATCTAATAAAACCAAATCCGCTAGTAAGCCTTAAGCCATCACAGCAATGATGATCCATTCTTGAAGTGGCTTCTAACATGGCCCCCTTGACACAAGGGATGACTTAGTAACGTGTATTTAACGATTGAACTCAACTTTCACATTGTTGCTCGAAGTTACAAACACTTGGACCTAGGCCTAGTTGATGACCACATAGTAAGTAAAGTACACTCCCTTGCCATATTCTGGGGAATAATATGAATTCATCTTCACAAAGGTCTCCACCATTGTATAAGAGTTGATTGCCAATGAAATTTCAACATAATAGGCCTTAATCCAATGCTTAATCACATCCTTTAACAAAAGCAAAATTCCCATGCCACCATAGGAACTTGTTGAGCTCCAATGATTAGTTGAATATGAGTCCAATTTCTTATGCAATTGGTATACTTTGTGCATTCAATGGGCACAAGAGGGTTATTAAATCATGACCAATGTGAAGCAACGACATGCCATCAAGACTTTTGAATATGACTAAATATATATGGCCCCAAATTTATTTAGGGCATTAGCAACTCGATTAGCAATAACAAGAAATCAATCATTAGAAGGTAATATCATGCTACATCTATACTTGGATAGGATCCTAATAGAGGAGGAAGTCCATATTGCAAGTCAAATCAACTTGGGTTACCACTTGACCGTGACATATTGACTTATATCACATAGGTGGGCATTCATCCATAGGATATGGGCTATCATGCAACACTCGAGTATAACCCAAGGTTTTATGACTGGCTCTTGAAATAATGAAGCACACTATGGATGCACATGAAGGCCCTTACATCTTTGCTTCCACAATCGTAGAAAGGATTTTCATCATTTCCAAGGGGGGGGGGGGGGGGATAAATTAGAAGGTGAATGAAAAATTGAAATAGAACTTGAACTTCAAAAGAAAAGGATGAATTGAATTTTCTTCTTCTTTTAGTAAAAAATCTCCATGAAGTCCTTGCTCGTGAAATGCATGGATTGATTAATGTGAAAATTATCATTTTGCAATTTCTACATTTCATCATCTGATAGTATTCTTTCTAATCACTTTACGTATAATGCAAGAAATGTCCTTTAAGGAGAACTCATTGTGGACTATTGTGTGGTGACAAGAGCCCAAATGGCAAGGCAGTAGGATAAAACCAATGAGCTTCCATTCTCAAAGGAAGAACACAAAAAATACGACTTAGCCATGGAGATACATGCCTTCAACTTGCTGAAATACCACAACATCCATAACTTAGGGGAGCTAGTGATATCGGAAGAGGGAGTCATGAGGATAATTGAACAATGCAATCTTGCTAAGTAATTGGAGAAAGTGGGCCAAGACATAGATAATAATAAATGCACAAAATTTCTGAAGACATTTGATGCCCATAAGAATAGTGGCATGGTGATACTCAGATAGGGAGATACCACTAGAAGTGTGGAAGTTAAACTTAGCCCTGAGATAGTGGAGAAGGCCTTCGGATTTGTGCATAAGTTGAAGAAGAGGCCAAAGAGAGATGTATATGGGGTGCTATGTATGATAAGAAGAAAGTTTACACAAACAATGGAATCAACCTGGTTGATATTTCTAAGCACACCATCAGATTGCAAGTGAAGTTGGTCCACACCCTCTTCTTGAGTCAAAGATATAACGCCCTTATAAACAGAATTGGAGTATCCTTGCTTGAAAGCCTTGCAAAAAATGCCTTGGATGAGGTATGTGGAATTCTTATATTAAAAAAATAATCCAATAATTGGCAAAGGTGCTAGCAATAGCTCCAATAAGGGCAGTAGGAGGAGAGTCTCTAGCTACAATAGTGGAGTCAAAGAGAAAAAAACTAACGTCCAAGGTGTCGACTGTAGGGTTTAGAGGGTGTTGCTGCTATAATATACAGAGTTGTGGGAGAGATGAAAAGAGAAGAAGTAGTGGAGGAGACCCCTAAACAATCACTGACTAAAGAAGAGTATTTCTCTCCCACTCTAATCAGCCCTCCAGCTTCATTCTCAATAGGGAATGTTAAGGAGGAAGAATTCAACAAAGATCAATAGCAAGAGGAGGCACAACAAGCCGCTAAAGAAGAGAAAAACCGACCACTCCACTCAATAGGCAAGAAACCTCTAGTGAAATGACAATCAATGGAACATCGGGCTCAGAGCCATAAAGCCAATGGAAAAGAAGAAGAATCACACTAAAAATTCCTATCATGAGAACTAGGCCCACCACTAAAGAGTATAGAGAATTGTAGATAGTTGAAGAAGAATCTAAGAAACTTGAAGAGGAGTGCAAAATGAGACAAGAGGAAGAGAAAGAAAGATTGAGACAAGAGGAGAAGGAGCAAATAGATCTAGCCATTAGAGAATCAATGGAGTAATCCTCTCGATCTCACGAGTTAGCCATGATGAGTCCCACATGGGAGGATGTGCCAAGCATAAGTGTTGCCACAGAAGAGGCAAGACAAAGACTAGTGGTGGAAGGCAAGGGAATGTTAGAATATCAAGCTCGTACATGTGTGTTTGACCACCGACATGAGCTGGACACAGCTAGTCTAGCTAGATCAGTTAGGTATATTAAATAAGTCGGTGTTACTTCTAGTGTGAATGGTCTTTATGACCTTAGGTTGTATATGCACTATGGGTGTGCTAAATGAATAAGAAGAAGAATAGAGAGAGGAAGCATGTTGCTTCACTCCGTGTTGCTCTCCTTCCTGCTTCCATGAAATCTAACATGGCATTTGCAGCTCCTCAGGTAATCTACAGCCTGCCTATACATCTTGGAAGGTGGTTGAAGGTCTTGGCATGCTATCACTTAGATGTATGCTCAGTTATGAGCTACAGATCTAATCTACATATCTGAAATAACAATAGTTCAGCTGTAAACAGTGATAGGGCAGCTTGTATCTGAACTAGATTGGAGCTTGAAGCTCTTTGATATGGTTTATGGGCCTCATTGGAGCCAAGGAGCACTCTGGAAGACATATGTATCAGTTCTCATGCCTTTGAGCTGAAATTTCTTGAAGGAAGTACTCAAATCTGGAAGTGTAAACAGGATGGAAACCTGTTTCAGAATAGTGGGCAGCAAGCATTAGCTTTCACTGAAGCATTACATGACACTTGGCTAGGATTTATCATATGTATGACATGGGATATGTATGCTGAAGGTTTATGGATTGGGTTGAGCATCAAAGGATCATGGAAATTGAAGTCTAAGGCTGGTGATTATTGCAGTGACATTGTCTCAGTGGTTGCAAGCAGTAAATGCAATCTATGAATTGGATTCATGAAGACAGGATGCCTACAGTTACCCGAATGCTCATGTATTGAACCTAACACTCCAAAGTGAATGTCTAACATGATTTGAGGCTCTTTTGGAGCTGGATTGACTTTGGTTTACTGAGAAGTTGCTAATTGCAATTTGTAAGTAGAAGGCTTGATACTTATACCTGCTATCTATGCACAGATTTGTGCCCCATTGGTTATGCTCGGATTGCTACATGTACTAGCAGATGTCTATGAAGGTTTGGGACATGTATGACATGTATATCACTCAGTTTTGGGCTTGAAATCACTGTTGGTCACTCACAGAATTACAGTTTTCAGACTGCATGTATGTACCCTGGCAGTGAGGTTGCAAGAGTTCAAACCGAAGTGAATACATAGTATTTGCATTGACTGCTTTACTCATAGGTTAAGCCACTTGGTGTGAGCTGTTTTGGACTGTCAGTGGGCTGAAATACCCTGGTTTTTTACTACAATTAATTGCAGAAAGCTGTCATAAACAGTTCCGAGCTGAAGTTGAACTGTTAAGAATATCTTGGTTTGCAGGTAGTTAGGCAAGGTCTGCAACATGGCAAATGCTGATAGAACTGATAATGTAACCCAGATTGTGGGAGAAAAGCTTGATAGCAACAATTATGCAATATGGAAGTTCCGCATGGAGAACTTTCTGATAGGCAAAGGATATTGGATTAAAGTCAGGCATCTCAGCCCGCATAGATACTGAAGTGTTAAAAGACTTGTACTCTAGACCCAAGCCATTTAAGGTCACTGCAACCATATCCTCATCTTCTACCTGTGAGCCAACAGATGCCAGCTGATCTGCTATGGTCTTAACCTCTGTGACATAATCTTGTATGGATCTGTTCTTCCTCTCCATGTTATTGAATTTCTGCTTCAGTTGTATCTTCCTTGCACTTGTAGTTGTGCCATAGTATTTGACCAATATATTCCATGCATCTGCTGGGGATTTACAGTTCATGATCTGCATCACCATAGCATCCGAGATACATAATGACAACCAATGTAAAACTCTGTGAGCTCTTTCCATCCAAGCTTGATGCGCTTGTCTTTGATCAGCTGTAGGATTCCTATCTGGAACTTCAGGTTCAGCCTCAACACCTATCACTAAGTATGCCACTTTACTATTGGGCAGAGGCTGTTATGACAGCTGTATACATTTTGAACATGACTCCCACTGCAGGTATTCATGAGATGACACCGTTTGAGAAGTTGTATGGCTATAAGCCGGATGTAAGTCACCTGAAAGTATTTGGCTGTCTTGCTTATGTGCATATTCCAGATGAGAAAAGGAAGAAGTTGGATCCCAAAGCACATAAGTGTGTTTTCATTGGATATTCGCAGGAGAAGAAGGCATACAAATGTTATGATCCCTCTACCAGGGAGACTTTGGTAAGTAGGGATGTTATCTTTGATGATATGAGTTCTTGGTATGTATCACCAATTGCAGTGCCAGCGGATTTGCCTTCCACTCATGCTTCTACAATTGATTTACAGTAGAGCACTGTTATGACAGGACCTCATAGTTAGACAGTATCCCCATGGACAGGGAGATTGAGGAGCTCGCCATCCACTGACACCAGTATGTCAGTGAGGGGGAGACATGATGTCTTGGACAACAAAGGAAAAGAGAAAGTTATTGAGGATGCATCTGGTATGATGACACCTAGAAGAATGACTTCTGGCTATGAGTCTGGTGATACTTTAGACATCGAACTTGGTATTTCGACTATCTATACGCCTGGCACAAGGCAGAGCAGGTATATTTCGCCTCATGAGAGAGGGGAATCGAGTAGTGCACCACAGCTTAAACGCTCGCAGAGGGTCAGATACCCTGTTGATAGGTTGACATACAGTGGCTACTCTGCAAAGCATTATGCGTACATGACAAAAGTGATGGAGGTCAAAGAACCAAGTACATATGTTGAAGCAGTGAAAGATGAGAATTGGTGTGTAGCCATGGATGAAGAAATGAATGACTTGGCTGAAAATAAAACATGGGATTTAGTACCACTGCCTGAAGGGAAAAAGACCATTGGCTGCAAATGGGTCTACAAAATCAAATGCAAGTCAGATGGCAGTGTGGAGAGATACAAAGCCAGGCTGGTTGCAAAGGGGTATGCCCAACAGTATGGACTTGATTATGAGGAAACATTCAGCCCTGTTGCCAAGATGGCAACTATACGCACTGTGATTGCCTTGGCTGCTGCTAAAGGCTGGAAATTGCAGCAGATGGATGTTAAGAATGCATTTCTTAACGGTGACCTAGCAGAGGATGTCTATATGGTTCAGTCGGAAGGATATGTTCACCCTGATTTTCAGCATTATGTATGCAGGCTGAAAAAGGCATTGTACGAGTTGAAACAGGCTCCGAGAGCTTGGCATGCTAGGATCAATAACTACTTGCAGAGATTGGGTTTTGCTGTTGGCAGGGCTGATCATAGCCTATTTACAAAGAAGACTGACAGTGGTTTAGTAGTGCTCGTCATATACGTTGATGATTTGATAATCAGTGGTGATGATGACTTGGGCATACATCATGTAATGACGATGCTGAAATCTGAATTTGACATGAAAGACCTGGGAGAACTGAAATATTTCTTAGGCATTGAGGTAATTCCAGCTAACAATGGGTTATGGCTGATGCAGAAGCACTATGCCATAGAGATGTTGAAGAAGTATGGCATGGCTGAATGCAAACCGCTGGATACACCTCTTGATCAGAATGTCAAGCTAGACATGAACATTGGGGCTGAAGTAGAGGATGTGACTATGTACAGACAGATGGTTGGTAGCTTGATTTACTTGACCATCACTAGGCCTGACTTGAGCTATGCTGTAGGGCTCATAAGCCAGTTTATGCATAAGCCTAGAAAGCCGCACTTGGATGCAGTTAGACGCATTATGAGATATGTTAAGTCCACTGTAGAGTATGGGCTGTTCTATGTCAGAGATAAGCCCTTGATATTGACTAGATACACGGATGCAGATTGGACAGGTTGCTCATATGATCGTAGATCTACGAGTGGATATGCATTTGGATTTGGTAGCGGCATGATTAGCTGGAGCAGCAAGAAGCAGCCTACAGTTGCTTTGTCAAGTACTGAGGCAGAGTACAGGGGTGCTGCATTGGCAGCATGCGAGATTTCATGGTTGCTCAAGCTTATGGCTGATTTGGACATACAGGTAGATGCTCCAGTGAAGTTACTATGTGACAATCTGAGTAGTGTACTCCTGGCTATGAATCCAGTCTATCATGCCAAGACGAAACACATAGAGGTACACTACCATTTCATCAGAGAGATGGTTCTTGCAAGACGAGTTGATCTTATGCATGTGAAGACTGACGAACAGGTAGCGAATATCTTTACCAAGTACTTGGGTAAAGATAAGTTCTGTGGTTTTAGACAGCTGCTTGGAGTACATATGCTGTCTTGAGCTTGAGGGGGAGTGTTAGAATATCAAGCTCGTACATGTGTGTTTGATAGTCTGGCTAGATTAGTTAGGTATATTAAATAAGTCGGTGTTACTTCTAGTGTGAATGGTCTTTATGACCTAAGGTTGTATATGCACTATGGGTGTGCTAAATGAATAAGAAGAAGAATAGAGAGAGGAAGCATGTTGCTTCACTCCGTGTTGCTCTCCTTCCTGCTTCCATGAAATCTAACAAGGAAAGGCTCCCCTATATCCACTCCCATCAATCATGGCCTTGATGATAACTTCAACACAAGGAACCACGAAAGGGATAGTCAATGAAAGTAATATTATGTCTTGGGTGCACTAACTCATAAGCAAAGTGCAAGAGCTTGCACCTACACCAAGAAAAGGAGCCCCACTCATAGGAACCAAAAGGCTAGTAGTAGCAACAATTGATGCGGAATCATGCTAAGGGCCAAAGGTACCCCACCTTAAAGTATCTACTACTTCGGTGCACTCATCCATGCATAACATAGAAGAGTACAACGAGCTAATGAAAGAGATTTAGAGCCTAGAAAAAACGAGGTAAATCACCATAGTAACTAGGGAGATGATGGCATTAAAAGAAACCTTAAAGGTGAGGCAAGGCAAAAAAAGTTTAAAAGACCTGTATGCCCTAGAGGCATAATGTGCTCTCATATCTCAGGATATTGGGAAGACAAGGTGGTGGAGGTGCCCAAGAATGTTAAATAATTGCTCACCCCATTTTTATTTTTTGTATGTATATGCATGATATATAAATGTCTTCTGTTCAAAATTTCTATCTATCTTAACAATATATGGATAAGATGGAAGACAACTAGCTTAACACTTTGAATAGCTAAATGAACTTCATATCATGAAATGAAGATCTATATACCAAGCTAGAAGTTTATAATTGTTTTAAGACCAAATATTTAACCTTTGACCAATCATTTGTGTTTCCAAAAACATAGACATAAATTATATTATTAATTAAGACTTGTTTATTAGCTAAGTCAAAGTACAAAATTGGACTTAAACCACTTATAAGAAAATTCAACACAATCAACTAATGTTATTGAAAGAATAAAAAACATTAAGTAGATTCTCTCATTGATATTGGTGGTGTTTAAAAACACCAAGGTAACTACATAAAACACTTTAAATTTCTAACAAGCATATAGTTCATAGCCATGAAAAAGCCCTTACTGTAAGGTATATATTTATTATGGAAGTCAAAATTAGTCCATATAGAGTCATTGCCTTGTTGCATCATATATATTGGAAAATACAACTTTTGTAGATTTTTTATAAAACATTTAGCTGCACTACCATTTATAAAATGTTTGTGATATCCTAACTCATGAGCAAGTTGCATTGCTTCCATATCTTTCAAAGTAGAAACTAAAGGAGTCTACTTCAACTTGGATAATTGTGAGATGTTCAATGTAAGAGATGGATAATGTGAGGCATTTGTTGAGGATGTATGTATAATTGATGGTCATAAAGTACAAAATAGGACTTAAACCACTTTATAAGAAATTTCAACACAATTAACTAATGTTATTAAAAGAACAAAAAATATTAAGTAGATTCTCTCATTGATATCGATGGTGTTAAGAAACACCAAGGTAACCACATAAAACACTTTAAATTTTTAACAAGCATATATTTTTTTCATAGCCATGCAAAAGCCCTTAATATAAGGGATATATTTATTATGAAAAGTCAAAATTAGTCCATATAGAGTTACAACCTTGTACATCATGTATATTGGAAAAATACAACTTTTATAGATTTTGTATAAAACATTTAGCTGTACTACTATTTATGAGATGTTTGTGATATCCTAACTCATGAGCAAGCTGCATTGCTTCCATCTTTCAAAGTAGAGACTAAAGGAGTCTGCTTCAACTTGGATAATTGTGAGTTGTTCAATGTAAGAGACGGATGACATGAGGCATTTGTTGAGGATGTTTTTATAATAGATAGTCTCTTCAAGCAAGAAGTAAGTGAAGGTTGAACATATCTACCATATTTATCAATCATGGTCTCGTATGGTGCTGATAATGAAGATGAAATACCATCATTCTCTGCTCTAGTCCATTCATCAATGACAACCTTCAATTGTGCATAAAATTCATGTCCATATTGAAGTGGCTCTTGTCCATATTGATCAAACTTGATGACTTCACGTGCATCATGGTATTTGCTTAAGCAAGTCAAGTATGGTAGAAATTCTTTGATCAAGATAGAGTCTCCATGATCAATATAAAATGTTTTTGGTTAAATGCAATTCTCAATAGGATTTGGAAATCCTTTGTAAGGATTGTCATCTATGAGAATAGTCTTGGTATGCTGACAAACATCTCCATATTGATCACATACATACTTCAAAGGCTTGAACATTGCTTATACTCCCATCTTATCTAGCCTATATATGATTTTGAGTTGATGTCTATGACATTGTTCTTGGCCCCAAATCATGAAGAAAGGATACTTCCTTTTTGCATGGAATCCAAGCACTTAATAACTGCCATGACATTCTTATGTAAAGATGTTGACCAAACTCCTACTTGGAATCTTGCAAATAAGGCTTTAAGAAACTCCATACATCCCGATTGAAGAACAATCCATTGCTTTTCCATTTGAAAACTTTGAAACCTTTTAGACTTAGCAAAGCATCTTTGTAAAAGAAGACCATTGACATGAAGTATTACACATAATTGTGTTGCATTTCTTATGAAAAACACATCAATCACATCATCATACTCTACTGTTATTGAATTTGTTAGATATCCAACCATAGATGGCTTAGTTGAAGCTACAAAAAGAAAAAAAATAAGCACATTAGATTCATTTACTTCCTCATCATTCTACTTAATGTTTGAGCTATAAACTGGCATAGAACACTAAAGCAATTTAACTTCACATTGACAAATACATGCATAGACACTAGTTAATAAATGTTGTCTTAAGAAAAGAGACATTTGACCATGTGGACAAATCTAACCAAGAGTAATATCATGAGGTGAAAAAAATATATATGATGATTTCTTTGAGGTAAAATCTATTTTAATAAAGTCATTTTTCCATACCTACTTTTTGTTGCTAATTATAAGTATACTTGGGATACTAACAATAGATTATTGTAATTAGTTATAAAAATTATATTATCATTATAATATTAAACATACTCGATTTCTAAAAAGGCCTTCAAAATGGCATGTACAAAGAATGTGTTTATTAGTCCTAATTATTGAAAGAAAATTTAAATATGATACTTTTGACCATGTGACCAAAACTGTGTCACATATAAGTGACACATGACAATTTAATTGAGATAAGTTATACTCTATTGGCATAAGTTTTCATAGTTTCTTATTAAGGACTAACCATTTTATTTTTGAACTACTTATATCCCATAGATATTTAAACTCGTGAATTGTTACAAGCATTTTACCTTAATATTCCATATACACATCTCAAAAGATACATTGGAGATGAAATCTTTGTTGCAATATTTGCTATTGAGGTAAAACTCCTTTGGGAGGTGTAATGAATCTTTTTTGGGGTGAGAAATATATTGTTAGCTCTCTTATTCTAAGGTACATGCATAGACATACACTAGTGATGTAGTAAAAGAGATTGTAAGAGATAAGAGATTTGACCATGTGGACAAATCTAACCAAAACTAGGATGACAAGTTCATTACAAAACACATATAAGAGTTTAATTAAAATAATATCTAAAATAGACTTAAGTAAAATTTGCATAGCTAGCTCAAACTTTTCATTATGATAAGTATTCTTACACACTAGATTACAATGTCTCCTTTAAAGAATTATCCTTATAAAGGATGATAAATTTTCATAAGCTCTTTAATACTATTTTAGCAAAAGATTTACTTAAATAGATTTTTTAAACCAAACATGCTTGGTAACTTTTGTAAAAAAATCAAAAACTAAAGACATAGTTTCTTTAAATAATATCACTAAAGAAAGAAAATATTGCAAATGCTAATGGAAGTAACTTCTCAAGAAAAAAATCAAACTTACATCAATGTGTCTTCATTGATGAAAGGAGAAGGAATGAAGTTTAAATACCTAAAGTAGCCTTTAATTTCTCTTTCATAATTAAACTTGCTATATCTTGGCTTGATTCTTCAATGCCCTTAGGTAGTACTTCAAGAACTTGAACTTCACTAGGAGGAACATCTTGGGAATTTTAATTTTGTTTGGCATTCTCATGGACCCTCCACAATTGTGCTTCAACCTCTCTTTGCTCTTAAGTGTTGCAAACCACTACAATAGCCTTCATATGATTTACCAATGCCACCTTGAATGCAAGTCCACTTTCATATACATCAAGTACAACCTCATGAGCATAATTGAATGCTTTGATTGTAGTTCCCATAACTTTCATTTTCTTTCTGAAAATGGCATTTGCAATCCTCTGGTCTTCTTCAATGTCTTCATCATTGAAATCCTTGTCCAAACCTTCAAAGTCCAAAATGGAAGGCTTGTTAACATTGTTTATATATCGCTCAAAATTTATAAAGCTTTTCTCCATGGTCACTAATATCAAAGCCACAAAAGAATCTATAGATCCAAAAGCAAAGGTTCTACCCATTGGTAGGAAGTCAACACTACCAACTAGCATGTGATACTAGCAAGAAATGCTTTCATGAGATTTTTTCAAAGCTCCCATTTGCTTCGATCAAGAATTGATAACAGCATGAATTTTTTACGTTCACATGTCATTTGTAGTAGAGTGGATACAACCTTTCCAAACTTTATAGAGTCCCATTTCATTCCCTGAACCCCATGTCCTGCATCTAGAACAATAACCCCAATGGTTATTGGATCTCTGCAAACATTATGTATAAGATCGAAATTTTCTAGATTGCATCCAACAACATATACACACTAAGGTGAAGTAGTGAAGGATTGAAGAGGATTTTTCCTTTTTCCAATTAGGAAGTTCACAATATCTTTTGCTCCATTTGGCAGGGACATTGCATCAGCTCCACATGTGAGCTTCTTTGATACCCAATCATTGCAAATGCCTAAAATCTTTGTGTAGACTTCATCACTGATATCATAGTCATCAACAAGCTCTTCCTAAGTCTTCATCACATTGCTACTTTCTAGACCTGAGGCATTGAAAAGAGTGATTAATTCCTCCTTTAGGACCCTATCTTGTTTGATTTGCTTAGCCCTTGTTTCCATGTCAATCATATCTTCCTTATTCCATTTGTTTCTAAGAAAAATTATATGACCTTTGTTGATCTCCTCTTGTAGTGTAAGGATGTCTCCATCCTTTAGACCCATAAGGTAATGAAATGCAGTAGGAGAAGGTTGCATTCCCTTCTTTCTCAGACTCTCCTCCTAGGATATAAGCTTACCTAGAGAGTATCTCTTCATGATTTTGATTCAACTATCAAATATTTCTTGGGAGCTAACAATCATATGGCAATCTCTAGATGCACAATTTTCTCCAATGTATGCCACAAATCTCTGCAAAAAAAAAGATCAAAATAGTGATCATAGAACAAAAGAAAGAGCATCACACTAATCTTCACAAAAAGAGAAGGTAAGCTTATATGTGATTACCTCCCATGGTACTCTTTGAGAGCTTGTCTTAGACAGCCCTTGTTAGGGTTTTGGTGGAGAACCAAATGCTAGCCACTAATCTCTTAATTGTTGAAGTTGCTCAACATAAGGGGCATGATATTATAAGAAAAGATTTGACCTGATGGCGAAATCTCATAGTATATTGGGAAAAATAACAAAAATTACATCTTATACTATAAGAAAAGATTTGACCTCATGGCCAAATCTTAGATTGTATTCAATAAAATAACAAAAAGTACTTTTATTGTAATAAATTTTTTTACCATATGGTCTAATGTATAGATTGATGAAAGATCATGATATGTATTGTTAGAATATTAAACTTCATCCTATGGAAAAATCATATTGAGTATTGGTAAGTTTTGTATGGCCAAATGCTTATTGCAAAATCATAAAGAATGTAAATAAAAAATCTTATGGAAATGCTTTTACTATGAAAATACAATGTAATAGAAAGTGCTATATGGTAAAGTGTAGTATGATGCATAATAACTTGATAAAATGCTCTAATATTATTGAAGGATAAAAGAAATATAAGGCTAGATTTAGTCTTGAGATGAAACCTTAAGGTATATAGCATCACACAATACAAAGAAAGGTTAGTATATTGAAAGCACTCATTTATGAAAGCATTTCACAAACCATTTATTCCATATTCATATCCAAGAGAGTTTTTTAAACATTACACAAATCATATATTTCATATTCACAGTAAAGATAGTATTTTCAACAGTGCAAGAAATCAAGTTTCTCATATTCACAGCAAATAAGCTATCATTTGCAAGGTAGTGGACATTAAAAAAGGCAAGCACTCCAGGAGATCAATCAAGCAATCAAGAAGAAGAAGAGATTGAATTTTCAAGAGTAAGTGCTTAATCTCACTGCTACAGAAATAAAGATTGCATTTAATTTTCATACATGATTATTATTTAGATAATTCTTATGGTGTTTGATCTTAATATTATTCTATACTAATCATATGAAAGAGGAGTAGTGTGATTTGTAGTTATTGTATGGACTGAATTGATCAAGAGAGAGTGTGCATTAGTAGAGATTAGAAAAGAAGTGGAGAATCACTAGCACCAAATGAGTATAGTTTAACTCAAAATTAGAAATAAAGTAGGGAAGAGTTTACAACCTCTTGTATTTAGTAGAAGTCAGCAATATGTGCCAATGTAACAAAAATCACCCGTAAAGTAGAGCAGACACATCGTGTGGAGTGGCGATCATTCACTATTCTCTTGTAGACTTGTTGAACCTAGAACCGCCAAAGATTAGGGCTGCAAAACTTGCAATAAGAGAGGGGCGATAAGAGTAGAGATAAAAACGCATAGGATTAGGGATGTAAAACCTACAACTGAAAAAACACAACAGGGAAAACACTCAGGTCACAAAGTTGCTAGGAAGAGAGAGGGAGGGGAAGAGAGACTTGTTTTGAAAAACATCATGATTAATTGTGAAGACGGACCTTGTGAAAGGGATCATTTAATGTATCACACTATTCGAATTACCATAACTTGTTATGAGTAGATTTAGATCTTATTTTTGTAACTATTTTTTAATTTCTTTAAAGATTTCAAAGCACGTTGTCCCCAAACCCCCACTAGGGGCACTACTCCTCGGACCCCCTGTTGGTGGCATTGCCCCCAAACCCCCACTGCAAGCATTTTCCCTAGATCCCCACTAGGGGGCGCTGCCCCCAAACCCCCCATAAGGAGCATTGCCCCCAAATCCCTACTAAGGATAATGTCCTCGAACCTCGACTGGGGGCATTTCTCCCAAACCTCCATCGAGGAGGACATTGTCCCCAAACTCTCAATTAGGGTATTTCTTCTAGACCCACTTATTCCCCCCACCCTTTCCCTATCTTAAGAACCCACCATTAGGATATTGCCCCTATTTCCACAGCTAGAAATTTTTCCTGCATACTCTCTATCATATCCTATTAGAGATTCTACCCTCAAACTATTACTAAGGTAGCTTCAAAATCCTTAATGATATTACACATTACATATCAGACACATTAAATATACATAATCTTATAAAATATATTTTAATTATATTTATTAATTATTAATAAATTAAATTATTATATCTAATTTTAAATATATTTTGATACTATATTTCATAATATGCACATAGTATGATATATTAATATAACATGATTTAGACTAAAATAGTATAACTTAAAAATGAAATGCAATATGATACATTTTACTATTATGAACAAGTAGGTACTATAAGATTTACAAATATTTAACCATGATACAAATTATCTTTCCTTCTAAACTAGCTTCTAATTGATGGTGAAATTTCCTCGATATTTATAGATTCGTGTCATAGGAAATGAAATCTCCTATTTTTTGGAGGTCCTTGTGATTTCAACATTTAAGCATAAGGTCAGTGTTTCTCATAAAATATATGTCAAGAATCGCGTGGTGGGGGGATTTGCTCAAGATGCTGTGCCGAACACACATAGAAATGCACAAGGAGAAGCTCACTCAAGAGACAAGAAGAGAGATGGAGACCAAAACGTTTTCTTGCTAGTTTTTTCTTCTTCTTCCACACACTTTACAATGTACACAAAGTATAGATAAGATAAAACATAAAGGAAGGTGGCCTACTAAGTCAAACAATGCATAACCGACTACACTAGTCGACTGGTGCTATAACTATGCCAGCTGTAAATAGGTGTAACAACGTGAATATAATAAGTAATGAGTCTGTGGCCATGTGAGAGTCATAATGACTACCGACCTGCTACGTGTAGATGTGTGGACCCATCTAACCAGGCGGTCCATCATCAATGTCCACATGTGTTGAGCTTGTCATCTCAACACTCCCACTCAAGCTCAACTGCATCTTTGCAACTCCAAGTAAGCTTCAAAACTTTTGAAGCTTCTTTGTACCCAATGCATTCGTGAAGATGTTAGCTATCTGATCCTGTGTGCTGAAATACGCCAAGTGAATCTCACCTGCTAGTACCTTCTCTCTCACAAAGTGGTAGTGTACCTCAATATGTTTTGTCCTGGAATGGAACATAGGGTTCCTAGCCAACTGTATACTGCTCATGTTGTCATAATAAATGACAACTGGACCTTCCACCTGCACATCTAAATCAGCCAATAAATTTTGCAGCCATACTATCTCACATGCTGCAACAGTAGCACCTCTATACTCAACCTCTGTACTCGACAAAGCAACTGTAGATTGCTTTTTGCTGCTCCAAGTAACTGCTGCACTACCAAGAGAGAACATGTATCTGCTAGTAGATCTTCTATCAGACATACTACCAGCCCAATCTGCATCTGTGTATCAAAAGACCTGTACATCTGTACCTGCCTCATAGAAAAGTCCATAATGTAATGTGAACTTCACATATCTCAATATGCGTTTGACTGCATCCAAATGTAGCTTTCTAGGTACTTACATAAACTGACTCACAAGACCAACAATGTAGCTCAAGTCTGGCCTTGTAATGGTCATGTAGATCAAACTCCCCACTATCCTCTTGAACATAGTAGGGTCTTCAATCTCATTCCCAACATCAACACTCAACTTTACATTCTGCTCCAACGGGACTGAAAGTGGTTTGCATGCTGTCATACCATACTTGGACAACATATCCAAGCCATACTGTCTTTGGGACAGCCATATACCATCATCACATCTGATCACCTCAATGCCAAGGAAGTACCTTAGCTCACCTAAATCCTTCATCTCAAACTTCTTCTTCAAAAAGTCCTTGACTTTAGCAATCCCACTATCACTATCACCTATAATAATCAAGTCATCCACATAGATGACCATGATGACCAAACCTGCATCTCCCTTTCTCACATAAAGTGAGTGATCAGCATCAGAAACATAAAAGCCAATATTGACAAGATACTCTCTGATCTTGTCAGACCATGCTCTAGGTGCTTGCTTGAGCCCATAGAGAGCCTTCTTCAACCTACACACATACGTGGGACGCTCTAAATCTTCATAACCTGCTGGCTGATCCATATACACTTCTTCCTGAAAATCACCATGCAAGAAGGCATTCTTCACATCCATTTGCTGCAAAATCCAACCTTTGGCTACTGCCAAAGTAATCACATATCTAATAGTTGCCATCCGAGCAACTGGACTGAAGGTTTCGTCATAATCTATGCCATATGTCTGGACATAGCCTTTTGCAACCAGCCTAGCTTTGTAACTACTAAAACAGAACCATTTGCATTGTGCTTAATCTTATAAACCCACTTACATCCAATAGCTTTCTTGCCCTTCGGCAAATGATACTAGATCCCAAGTCTTATTGGCCTCTAATGCAACCATCTCCTCATTCATTGTTGCATCCCAATGAGCATGACCAACAGCCTCCTCAAAACATGTGGGCTCAACATCCTCAATCACTTTCACCATATAAGCATAATGATGAGTTGCATAACCTTCAAAACCAAATCTGTTAACAGGGTATCTCACCTTGCTAGACCTGCGTACCACTGGATCACTCAATGGAGTCTTTGCATTGACGCGTGCTCTCTGCATACCTGGAGTCCTCACTGAATGAATGCCAAGCTCATCATCCAAGCTCTCTAAGCCACTGGAGTCTCCATCAAGAACTGCATCAATGCCATCTGACACTTTATTCTTTCCTTTGTCTTTACCTGTAATGCTACTAGATGCACCTAAAGATGTAGAGCTACTCCTTAGTCTCCCAGACCAAGGACTACCAGATAATGTCTCTGGTCCACTAAGAGTCTGTGATTCTTTCAGCCTACACATGAGTGTCATGATCATCATCATCATCCAATGCATCACCACTAGATGCATACCAATTTCTCATTTCATCAAAGATGACATCCCTGCTCACTCTGAACTTACATGTGACAGGGTTATAACAATGATACCCTTTTTACTCTAAAGAGTATCCAATAAAGACACACTTTTCAGCCTTTGGATCCAGTTTCTTTCGCAACTCATCTAGCACATGAACATATGCAATACAGCCAAACACTTTCAAGTGTGAGACATCAAGTTTCTTACTTGTAAAACATTCTTTGGGGGTCATACCATGAACTGCAG
Source organism: Lygodium microphyllum (assembly GCF_053477565.2). Lineage (NCBI taxonomy): Eukaryota > Viridiplantae > Streptophyta > Polypodiopsida > Schizaeales > Lygodiaceae > Lygodium > Lygodium microphyllum. The sequence goes on along the minus strand of NC_141163.1, from coordinate 35,536,695 downwards.
CTATGGGAGTTTTATTCATAATATAAACAGTAGTATGAACAGCCTCAGACAAAAAATACTTAGGCATATTCTTTTTAGCCATAAAGGCGCGTGCACCATCTGCAATATGCCTATTTTTCCTTTCTGCAATCCCATTTTGCTGTGGGATATAACCACATGTGAACTGTCTCTTTATCCCATGAAACCTTAGAAAATCACTGAACTCATTTGAGAGGTACTCTTCCCCTCCATCTGACCTCAAGCACTTTACTTTCAAGCCTATTTCTCTTTCAACTGCAGCCTTGAAAGTTCTAAAGTGCTCAAACGCTTCACTCTTTTCCTTCATAAAATATACTCACAGCTTTCTGGAACAATCATCAATGAATGTGACAAAGTATGAACTGCCTCCAAGAGATACATTTTGTGTAGGGCCCCAAATATCTGTATGCACAACATCAAGGATATTTTTGCTTACATATGTGTCATGTGAAAAGGGTTGTCTTTCCTGCTTACCAAACTGACATGCTTAGCATACCTTATGAAATTCTACAATTCTAAATGTAGGCAAACCTGTAACCAACTCTTTGGACTGCATTAATTTCAGCCATTGTACATTTGCACCAAATTTCAATATCTGCAACAACACCTTTTCCTTTAGCATACATAGCAGCATTCAAAGTAGGAATTCCAGCATCTAGAGTAAACATACGTCCAACTCTACTTCCCTCTGCAACCAACCTGCACTTGTCATTGAAGTCTTCTACAAAGCAACCCTTTGCATTAAATTTGACTTGCAGCCCTTGCTCTACCATCTAACCGACTGACACCAAGTTCTTTGTAATAGATGGCACATGTAATACATTTGAAATACTCTTTGTCTTACCATCATGCAAGAACAAGGGAACTTTTCCAATGTGTGAAATTGGGTGGTATGAATCATCACCCGTCTTCATATAACCTGCATTTTTCAAATCTTGCATCTCTCTAAACCATTCTGCATGGCTGGTCATATGATTGGATGCACCTAAATCAACATACCAAACATCATCATGTGTTCCCTTTCCTATAACATCATTCAACATATGCTGCATAACAAACAAATATTCATTTTTGTCTTCATTCTGTCATGAAGATGATGCATAGTTTCCTTGCTACAACTTACCACTGCAAATATCATCTTTCTTAGCATAACATTGGGCTGCAATATGACCTGTTTTGCAACAATAGTGACACACAATACCAGAGTTGTTAGAACCTTTTTTCTGCCATCCTCTTCCTCTAGAGCTCCCCCTGCCTTTAAAGTTTCCTCTGCCTCCAGAAACCTGCATTTTACCGAACTATTGATTGAACCTGTTTTGCTGATTATCGCCAGCATGTGCCATACCAGGGCCTCTCGAAGAGGATCTTCCACATCCCCTTCCTGAACTCGAGTAAAATGCTTGGACCTATTCACCATTTCTTTCAGACGAATCACCCTACATATTGATCTCTTCAGTAATCATGAGAGAGATCAGCTCATCAAAATCTGGAAATGGCTTCCATACATATACTGAAGTAACAAATGATTTCTACGCCTTCTCATTGTTAAGGCCACTCAGAGTGGATGAAACCAAATCATCATCATATGGCATTGCATCAATCTCTGCTAAGGCATCTGCAATGCTCCTCACCTTCAAAACATACTCATTGACATACATTTTTCCTTCAAGGCATTCAACTCTTGCTTGAGTTGAATCTTTCGTGCCTTTGTATTTACTGAAAACATGCTCTCAAAAATTGTCCAAGCTGCATGTGAAGTTTCTGCATTCTTGATATGTCCCAGCATAGTATTACCAATTACTGTAGATAGCCAGTACATCACCTTTTTGTCTTTTGCATTCCACTCTTTCCATGCTTTCAACTCATCTGCAGTTGGAGGGATACCCAGCTCTGGTTCCTTTTCTTCACCTGAAACAAATTCATAAAGGCCCTTTCCAATAAGGAAGTTCATCACACGGAACATCTATGAAGGGTAGTTGTTCTTGTCGAGCTTCTTAATAATGGGATTTCCATTATTCTCTACCATTACCACAAAACTAATACTAAACAGCAAGCAAATCTTCTGCAATCCTCGACCTGTAGTGCACAGTAATACACCAGATAACCTTTTTCACTGTCTGCTCAACAATACGTGCAATCTGCAACCAGTTTGCAGATAAACCTTGTGTTTATTCACTGGTAAATACCTTTGAACTTAAGATCTGAAATCTATAACCTGTACACCTGTATATGGCAGACACAGTTGAAATTGTAGGATACCTCGAACTGCTGTCCGCAACCTTGCGAGTCTAAAACGGGACCTAAAATGATCTCAGAAGGCCAAAATAGCAACGAAAAAGCCCTAAAGGGAATTATCTGCAGAATACATAGCGCTCTTCGCGCACATCAAATCTCACTGCAATCTAAGATTTTTGCTCTGCCCTCCACAGGCACTATCCAAGGGAGAGAGTGGAAGAATGGGAGAGCTTCTTACCCGTTGCTTGCTTGCTCGAACCTTACTTCTTCTCCTTCACTTCAGCCTTTAAAATCAGCCTCTCTCAGTGGCGCGGCTCTAATACCATGTCAAGAATCGTGTGGTGGGGGGATTTGCTCAAGATGCTGCGCCGGACACACACAGAAATTCACAAGGAGAAGCTCACTCAAGAGACAAGAAGAGAGATGGAGACCAAAACATTTTCTTGCTGGTTTTTTCTTCTTCTTCCACACACTTTACAATGTACACAAAGTATAGATAAGATACAACATAAAGGAAAGTGGCCTATTAAGTCAAACAATGCATAACCAACTACACTAGTCGATTGGCGCTATAACTATGCTAGTTGTAAATAGGTGTAATAACCTGAATATAATAAGTAATGAGTCAGTGGCCATGTGAGAGTCATAATGACCAGCGACATGCTACATGTAGATGTGTGGACCCATCTAACCAGGCAGTCCATCATCAATGTCTGCATGTGTTGAGCTTGTCATCTCAACAATATATTTATCCTTGTTGTCATATGTGAAATACATGAAATAAACATTTTGATCATTTGATCAAATATTTTCTGATAGAGATTACAAAGATTGTTTATCCTTGTTGACATACAATAGATACTTTGACCATTTTACTAAATCTTATTCTATGGACATCACAAACAATTATTATCCTTGCTATCATTTAGGTTACATACAATACATGTTTTGACCATATGGTTAAATCTTTTCTTGTGAACATCATAAGGAATTTTAATCCTAAGTTTTGTGTAAAATACTTGCAATAGAGGTTTTGACCATCTGGCTAAATCTTTTCCCATAAAAATCATGATAAATTTTTATCCTTGTTGTATGTATTTTGCTTGAGGTTTTGACCTTCTGGCTAAATATTTTCTATGGAGACCACAATGTAATTTTATCCTTTTTGTCATGTAAAATACATACAACAAAGGTTTCCATCATTTGACTATGTCTTTTCCTATGGGGATCACAAAGAATTTTTTATATTTGCTATGATGTGGAGTACATACAATAGATTTTTGACTAGGTGGCTAGACTTTTCCTATATACATCATAAAGAATTTTAATAATTGTTCTTGTGTTGAATAGATATAGTACAAGTTTTGAACATTTGCTATATATTTTCCCAATGAAAACACACAATGAAGTTTTTACTTACTCAAAGAGTAGCTAATAAAATAAAGTAAAATCAAGGGAAACTAAAAATAATAGAAGAATCTTTTCTTCTTTAGTTTAGGGTATAGTTTATGAGAAACTTTGTTTTTGGCCATATGGTCAAATCTATCCCCTTTCTGTAAGATGTTTCCATTAATACTTTGTATTATGAATGTTGGACTCATTCTATCTAATGTTTTAGTGTTTTTTTCTTTTCAATGAAATTTGATACTTCATTGTATTTAGTAATTTCATTACCATTTTCTTCTTTTTGAGAGGTAACAACATACAAATGATAAAATCACCATTTTTTCACTTGTACAGGTATCATGAATAACAAATTTTATTTTGGAGAAACTGTGAATTTGCTAGTTGATCATGAGATTGTTGCACGTGGGAGAGTGCATGCAATACATCCAAATGAGACATGCCATGGAGAAACACTTTAAGTTGGATATATTTCGGTGTCTATTGATAAATGTCTAAATGTAGTAGCATATTTGCCATTCCCAACAATTGATGCAATGAAGGTTCATGAATATATAGGTGGTTTTGCAAAATGGAGAAATAAAGAAGTAGTGGTTGTTCCAAACTCAATAATAATTCATGACGAATGAGATGATTATGAATCAAACCATATCCTACCTTCTGAGGATATTGATATTCTTAACATTCATGAAAGTTGGAGAGAATGTAGAGTGATGCTATTGACAAAAGCCAACACAATGTGTGTTGGGATAGGGGTTATATTATTGGCTTTTCCATATGATGTGATAAAATTTGAATTGCTAGGAGAAGAGGATGTTGGTGTGGTGGTAGATAAATCCCTCGATCAAACCACATGAACATATATAGATGAAAAAATCTATCACTTTGGAAAGATGGCCAACTAAAAAGGTCACCTTTGATGATGGAACACTGTTGCTACAACAACAATCATATATACAATTTATCTCTACAAATGCTTATGCCAAAAACAAGGAAGATATCAATGAAGATTCAGTTTCTGTAAAAGAATCAAATTTTGTTCAGAAGAGATCATATTGTATGGTCAATAGAAAGCCTTGAATTATTGCCCCTAAAGGTGCAAACTTGAGGATTTCTATGGACTCCATTTCACACGTTTCCACAATTGATTGTTGCCAAGAAAAGCCTTTCTAATAGAGATGCAATGCAACAATTACGTAAATACTTTTGGGGATTTCAATTAGAAGACCGCACAAACTATGTTTATGACAAGTTTGAATCATCATGTAGGATTGATCACTTGGGAACAAGGAAGTATAGCTTCATTTTCAATGGACAAGTGGTATGTTGAAGGGCATGGTATGAGGTTCATGGAATCCCAAATACATCCTTTTACATGTAGTAAAAAACACAATTTGAGCATGGCATGAGGAGGAAAATGCATGGAAACATGGGATAATAAGAGTAGTTTGGGATCACACAAAGATGGGAAGAGACATCCTTAGAGACTTTGTCAAAAAGAATGCAAAAAAAAAGCCACACAAGAGTAGAACAATGCAAGATGGATCAAGGGAGAAACAATTGGTCATCCCAGATGTTTAAAGTAGATAGATATATGGGCAGAAGTAAACATTAGGAGAAATATGGACTCTTTTTTCCCCTTCCCCCCTTAAGGAGTGAATAAAGAATTATAGGCCTAACCAATGAGAGAGATGGGATTCCAGATTCATGTAACATGAATCTTCTAGCCATATCTTGGTCCAAATCTTCCTTCAGCAATAAAATAAGGGAAAATATGGGAAATACAATGCTGACACTTCTTGGAAGTTTGTGACTCAAATTTTCATTTTCTTATTTTTTTAATGTTTGAATTTTCATTTCTTCCCTTTTCCGTTTCCCCCTCTTTCTTAGGCAGAACTCAAATTTATCATATCTCTTTCCCCGCTTCTTCTTCTTGATGAAATTTTACAGCCTCATTGTTGCTTTCCCTATCTCTAACCATGTGAAATTTCATTTCCTCTACACAAACATAGAGTGAGTTTCACACGTTTTATGAGAGCAGAGCTTGTTCTATCAAAGCCCTAAGATTTTCTTCACAAAACTTTACAGGTATATTGTTCTCTTCCATGGATGTTCTATGATAAAGTTTTATCTTGTTTGGACAAAAACCTAAGATGTTGCAAACCCTAGCAGACATTGGTAAGGTAGAATTTTAGAGTTGAGAAAAGTGTTCAATGGAACAAGTACAATAACAGAAGTATTGATCCAACATGTTTATATGCACAAACAAATCTCTATACATGACAAGAACTACATTGCAAATTATAAACAAAACAATATGTTTTTAAATTTATCATTATTTATTATTTTGCATCATATTTGTTTTTAAAAATCTTTGTAGTGTTCTAATTCAATCTTGTTTTGCTAATAGCTCTATATCCATCAACTTTGCATGAATGGTAGAATGTGGAATATTTGAGCGGCAAGATACATGTTTGAGATGAAAACACTGGTTCTTTCATCTATGATAATAACTCTGTAAGTTAGCTTGCAACGCAAAATATCTTTTTTAATAATTCATTGTATGTAGTAGAAAGCCAGAGATTGTAGCATGTCCCATTGCTACCATTATCTAGTGGTGAATGGTTGATTCGTAGCTTGGAGTTATCAAGAGCATGTAAGTCCATGATAAAATCTGACATCAATAGTGCTATGAGACCCACCAAAGGATCCAAAGATGTGCATCTTAGTTTGTTTATTCCATTCTCATTGTTTGCGCATTTGTTTGGTTCATGTGATGTTCTGAAAGAAAACAAAGATTACTTATCAATGCAAGTGTCCATCCGAGGAATGGATGAGTCAGCTATTGGGTGAGTCTTGGCAAGTCAAAAGAACACATTTTGATGAGACGATTGAATGCAGGGTCAACCAATCTGATCTCACATTCAAGCAAATCTTTTTTACTACTTTGAATGCCTTGATTTAATTGGCATAGGTCTTGCTTAGATGAATCATTGTGTTATTTGCATTTACTTAGCATTATTTTTGTTTTTATTATAGGTATTTCATTACTAGACAAACTCTATGCATCCGTTTTTGATATAGAAGATGGCGACTTTTTGCGAGGGAAGTGGATCATTTGGATCAAGATACTCGAGTTGAGACACATTTAGTTCTCATAGATGTGGTTATCTTGTGGAATGGCCATAATCATTTTGTGGTCAGCACGTAGAGAGCCGTTGGCCCATTTCTTTTCTAAGACAAGAAATCCAATTAATGTCCAATGAGCCCCTCAACTTCTATTTCAAGTTAGATAATAGAAAAGTCAGGATTCGTAATGAGCAATCCAACACAAGTAAACAATGTGCTTCTCCACATATCCTTGAGATAGTGGAATCCTTGTAATTTTTTAAAAATAAAGAATGAATATAAACTTTTTTTAAACTTCTAGATCATCTTAGTTTACTGTGATCCAAGCGTGCGATAATACATAATGTAATTAGTCAATCTTGCTGGTTAAAATCATAATTAAATTGCATGTGAGAGTTCTATAATCTATGCAAAATGATATATTGTAGCTCATCTCTTCAACTTATTTCTTAAAATTAAATATTAAATTGGATCCAAGGGATTTTGAAGGTCTTTCACATTTCTTTTCTTAAAAATTTTCTATATTTTCTATAGTTGGACTTGAATATACTCAGCGATCCAAGTATATTCGAGGATATAATAATGTAGAATGAAGCATTTTTCTATATGAGTAATTTTAATGGTTACTTTAAAGTATTGAAATAAATAAACTAAGGTAAGAGTTTTAATTTGAAACTTTAGGGTTAAAAAAGAACCTTTATTTAAAACCCTAGATACATAAAAGCTATAACTCCAAACTCATTTTCACTTTCATTCTCTACTTTCCTACACTTGTGCTCTCCTTCCTTTTCTCTTTGTGTGCCATGGCTACCACTCCCGCCTTTGTTGCATGGATTAGCTCCACACCCTACACACACATAGGAGACTAGATATACCCTAGGTTTTGTGTGACCTTGAGTCTAGAGATCTCGCTTTCCGCCATAGACCCTAGCTCTAGTATACTGTCATCATTTTGTGATGCAGCAAACCCTCTCACCTACTCTATTTTAGACTCTGCTCTTAGATAGGTCCCCATAGATTTCCTATATAGTTAATGTGCTAGATCAAGCCATGCAAAGGTAATAAATCAAGCCCTCATGCATGTGGGGCAGTATCTCCGTGCCAGAGAAGTACCCATCTCATCCTAGGACCACGTCACAATAGACCTCATCGAGCGCGATGTAGCATGTGCCATATATGTTTTGTGCACTGAGGTGGAAGAGGACTATGAGGAAGACATCGACAAACCCTCTCAGCCACAGCTAGAGTATTTTGAGAGGGAGCTTGAAGAGATCACACTCGATCCGAGAGTAGAGGCAGCACAAAGCTTAGCCATTGTGCACCCATCTCCTTGCCCTGTTGAGATACCGACAAGTGATGAGCCACCCTTCGCTTCTCTCCATGCTATCATCATCGAGGGGGTGGATTATATACTTATGCATGATGTACTAGAAATTTTGGAGATAAGGGAAGAAGAGCTATGTTGTATCATGGTGCATGATACACTTGATAATGGGACCTAAAATGGACTGGCACTGGCTATGGCACTAGCCAGACCTCATGCACACAACATACAACCCCACCAGATGGTCTCACAAGCTAGGAGCATCTGTAGTACACCGATGTACACTGGATAGACTTAATTATGTATTTGTAGCTGATATTTAGACCAACGTTTACCTTCCCATCCCATAACATATAGGCATAGTGCCTCCTAACACAAACATAAGAAATCTCCTCTCACCTGATTGTCGTGGCTCCACTATGACTCTCCTACACCTTGGGGATTGGCCCTAAGATGCGTCGCTTCAACATATAAAACATAACACATAAACTCCACTCTTTTCTTATTTTGTACGATCTAGGAATATATAGATCCTTACCAAACAGTCCCAAAGAAAGTATACAACTGACCTACAGCAAAGGCTCATTTCCACTCCACGTATAAGTCATATCCTAGGAAAACAATTGCTATAAAATCCAAGACTAATACCATGTCATGCGTTCTTCATAGTGCATATGATCCTAGTGCACAAACAATATTTATCAAATCAACACTTTATGATGTGAAAAAACAACCCTTTCATTATTTTCACTAAACGTATGCTTCGATGTATGGAGACTAGCACTGATTCCTTGTGCTACTAGCCCCTTAAACTAAAATATCACAATTCTAAATGCAATGCACAATCAAATATTTCAAAGATTCAAACCCTCTTAGCCCTCTTAATCTCTTAACCTCACACTTTCCCTCTAATGTTTAGGTTATGTTGCGTTGCATAGGTGTAGGGTTTTAATTTGTATAATTTTTTTTCATAAAATGGAAAAACCATGAACTATAACACATAAAAAAATCCAAACTAAAGCCTAAATTCATGCCTCAGCTTTGTTATATAGCCACAACTACGAATCATAATTTTCTAGATTTTTATAACGTGAAAATCCTAAATTTCTCCATTTTTAAGCTATTTTTCTCTATTTATTTGTGCATAAAAATAGATTTTTTTAATTTATGATTAGTGACTGATTATCATAGCTGAAATATGTTTTTTTTGAGAATGTTATCTCATGTGCATCTCTTTTCCCCATCCGAAACCAATAAAACCTTCATTTTTACACTAAAAAGACACTTTTCGTGCTATAATTTAATTATTGCAACTATTTGTTATTAGGGATCTACATTTCTTTTATGCACAGTCCTCAATCATAATGCAAACAAGATCCAAAAAAAATTATGTTCCATATGAATTTCATTTCAACCATCAAACATAAAAAAGAAACAAAATTTCTTTGTAAAAATAACGCATACCGCTTACTTCCATATTGTGGGTTTTTTAATTATTTTTTTGGATTGTCAATAGACCAACCATTAACAAATCTTCAAGTCTGAACATCTCCCCTTAGCCTCATCTTGATCTTGGACCAATCCGAATAATGCCAGACAAGCATCTGTCATCACATTCTCTTCTTGATTCTTGATGGAGGAGAGAGATGGAGGAGAGAGAAAGAATGAAACTGGTTCTTCATGTTTGGGCAGCCATGGCTCGTGTGAAGACTAGCGTTGGGGAGCATAGAGAAGCACAAGATTAGGGATATAATCAGAAGGGGGGTTGTTCTCAACCACCATAGCCCCCCCCTCCCTCAAGATCACGTCGCAGAGAGTAGGACATCGCCATTTTTCTTCCCATGAAAAAAATGGTTCCTTCCTCCCCTCCCTCCCCCCACAAAATCAAATTTTTAAGGGGGCCCTAAGGGGAGCCCCCAAGGGTCACACCCTTTTGCCCCTAAAGTCCATTTATACTTACTTCCTTTTGGGATTTGGACCTTGGGCACTCCCATTTGATTGTTCGGCGTCCGAATCACAAGCTGAAAATTTCTAGACACTCATCTCAAAGTCTCACACTACGGGGCATCACATGAAGTCTCATTTGACATGCCGAGAAATTATGAAAAACTCCCAATTGTCACTCGGTGGGTCTTTTAAGCACTTTAGGGCCTTGCTACTTAAAATCCTACTGATGGTAGTTGTCCCGTTCGACGAAGTCTTTTTTCCCTTGAAATTTGGATTTTTTTGCTATTTTTAAGCACTTCTCGGAGTCAAAAATCATCGCTTGTTGACAACCATGGGATAGGGTGACTCAGCCCCTCGAATCCCACAAACAAATCTACATATAAACACAACCACAAAGAGCATCAACACTACAACAAGCAGCAGTTATAGACGCACTTGGTACACGAGCATAGTCGGGCGCATTTAACTGTGCGTATATAAGCATGTCTATAAGCACGTTTATATAGACGCAATTCGTGATCTATATACATGCGCTTATAGACGTGCTTTCACTAAAATGTAAAAAAAATTGAAAAATATTACTGGTGTATCGTTCTTTTCAAAGTAGTCCCATCCTCCTACGTTTCTTTTGGGTTTTTTCTGATAGGCGCACGACACAAAGAGAGGATAAAGGAAGAGGCAAAGAAGAAAGGGTAAAGAGAGGAGGAAGCAAGAGGCAAAGACAAAGGAGAGGGAGGAGAAGGAGTTTGTAGCCCTGTCGTCGCCCATCACAATACCGATTCAAGGTGAGTCCTTCTTGTCTCTCTCTCTCTCTCTCTCTCCTTCCCTCCCTCCCTCCCTCTCCCTCTCCCTCCCTCCCTCCCTCTCTCTCTTTCTCTCTCTATGTTTGCTTTGAGTTGTATTTTGCTACCTTCTTAGCTTTTGGTATGATGGTTGCGACGAGGAGAACAGCCAAAGAGCAAGGAGATGGAGGAGAAGAAGGAGTTAGTAGTTGTGCCACTGCCCATCACAACAAATATTCAAGGTGAGTCCTTCTCTTCTCTCTCTCTCTCTCTCTCTCTATGTTTACTCTGAGTTGTATTTTGGTTCCTTCTTAGCTTTGGGTATGTTAGTTGTTGCTTGCTTTTCCTAGTTTTATTTTGTGCTTCACTGCTAATTCGCGTCTACAAGCGCATCTGATATACAGAGTAGACGTGCAAGTGTTGAAGATCCATGCAACCTCCTAGGTTTTTTTGAGTTTTGTGGAGCTGACGCATGTAAGAGTGCGTATGATCCACAGAGTAGACGGGCTTGTAGATGCACTTGCGTTAAACAACCACACCTCCTCTGAGGTTTTTTGAGTTTTATGGACTTGGCACGTGTAGGAGCGCGTCTAGTGTGTAGTGTACACGCGCTGATAGAGGCACAATTTTTTTTGCAAAATATGCAGAGAGAGAGAGAGAGAGAGAGAGAGAGAGAGAGAGAAACATATAGAGAGACAGAAAAATAGACATGTAGACAGAAATACTCACTACAATGCAATGGCACCTTAAGTGTAAGAGTAACATCGGTAGGCTACATAATATATTCAAAATTGGAGAGAAAAGAGAAGGCGAAGGATAATATAGATAGCACGAGATGGCAAGAGGTAACATGGGAGCGGATAGCAAGCCGATAATCACCACAACCAATATTTTGATTGTGTTATATAGCCTAACGATGTTACTCTTAACCTTAAAGTGTCTTTGCATTGAAATAAGCATGTGCTCTATTTCTAGTATCAACAAAATAGCCTAACGATGTTACTCTTAACCTTAAGGTGTCTTTGCATTGAAATAAGCATGTGCTCTATTTCTAGTATTAACAAAATAGTTGAGAAATCCCTACATGCGTGCTATCATAAGCTATACAGCTTGCTTACGTTGGGACTACACGATCCTTGCAACAAATCCTAGCTTATAAAATCACTTTTTTAAAAATGTATTAGCTACCTTGTAAAATTACTTATCTCTCAAACTAGTACTACACAATCTTTGCAATGGACTTTTACGAGAAGGGGCTCATCATAGATAAGGTATGTTTTGTTATTGCATGAGAAGTATGGCGAATATTCTTGAGTAATGTTCTTGTGTTTTCCCCAAACACACAAAATTTTATGGGGGTTCATACATTGTTTTGTGTGTCTATATATGCGTCTAAGTTGCAAGTCAAATTGCATCTATGTGCGCATGTATATGCGAATCTATATGCACATCTATAAGTGCGTCTATATGAGCATCTATATTTGGGTGTATATGCACGTTTATTTAAGCGTGTATATGCGCGTCTAAAGCACATCTATTAGTGCGTGTAGATTTCCATATACACTTGACTATAGACACGAAATTATACACACGCACTTAGACAGGCTTATAGATGCACCTGTAAGATTTTCTCTCAATTCAAAAATCGCGTCTAAGAGTGCGTCTAAGAGGCCTTTTTATTGTAGTCCAAGCTGATACAAAATAGATACACAATAAAACGCATCATAGCTTTCACTTGATCCCCTAACAAAACCAAGGCAAGAAATCCAACGCATCATAGCATAATTTGATAGAAAGCCCAAAGCTAGTCACTAACTGGCTGCTCCAACACGACGAAGCCAAAAAGAACTATCAAAGAGGTCATCATAAGTGGTAGTCTGAACTACCTACCTAACTAAGGACAACTCAACTAGGAGCTCTTACGAAGCGAGGACTCCTATAGCCTAATAAAAAAATATTATCATTTTTTTGCACATCTTTCTTTAGGTTTCCATACTTGGGCATGTAAAAAGGAGGGAGGTGAGCATAGTGATACAAAGAGAACAAGGCATCGGCCTCAGGTCCTGTCGTGGTACCCAAGAACCTACCAAGCCCTCATGAGGTGACACTTAATCCTTTTCTAACACTCACTTTTATTTTTTCTCCAACCTTCTTTTATTTATTTTTCTTTTCAGCTAGTTGCCACCCCTAGGAAGACAAGGCATCGGCCCCAGCAAGTGTTGTCTTGTCCCCAGGAACCTACCAGGCCATCGCAAGGTGATAAATAACTGCTCAAAGATTTTTCTTTCTTCTCTATTTTTATAGGGGTTAGAACCCCTTTTTACACACCTCTGTATATTCATTTTCTTTGAGATATTTATGGTTTTTTCCTTTTGGTTATTTTTAGTAAGCTTCTCTAATTGCCCCACACTAACAATACCTCCTAGAACAACTGCCTAGCAGGTTAGGAGAATAGGGTCACTAGAACTCTCGTCTAAAACAAGTATTTTAGTGTCAGATAATGCCGGTACAGGAGGCAATGACTACTCAGACCTCTTCATCACCCAAAGAATGATTGATTGCGAATCTTATGGTCGGCGACTCAATTTCCAAGGGCAAGACACAATCCTCCCCATAAACTAATTTGAACGGGGTGTGGCCACCATTGGCTCACTTAAACGTCGTGTTATATGCCCAAACCGCCACATATAATGTTATATCCCAGTCCTGTTTCTTTTCGGAGACTATTTTGGATAGGATACCCATAAGCTGCTAATTGGTACTTTCAACATGTCCGTTTTCTTACGGATTATAGGGGGTCATCTTGTTATGCTTAATTTTCCAAGTTTTAGTCAGACTTTCAATCACCTTATTCAAAAAGTCAGTTCCACGGTCTGATGTTATTTCCTTTGGTAGACTGAAATGGCAAATGATCTGCTCAAGTAGGAAACTGGCAGTCTCTTTTGCATTATCCTACCTCATGGCCTGTGCTTCTAGCCACTTTGTAAAGTCCCTGTTGAGATATCGAGCTCCACTCATGATACTCCAGGGTGACCGTTGTGTATTTATGTCACCGACTTGTCAGTTGCAGATGCGGTTGGTACACCGCCCCTGAATAATAGCTACATGATAGCTATCCTTATCTACTCTAGTTCGTGGCTCAGTTAGTATGCCACCTTAGTTAGTTGAGTTTGGTTTGAGACCCATATCTAGGGTTCTTCTATTTCTTTGTACTTGACTTCTTTTGGCTTACACAACTAAGAAGAGGAAAACTGTTTTTAGCCTCCACCTCTGTGTGTATTCCCCCATTGTGCAAGCAAGAAAGCTACAAGTGAGACTCCTTCCTTCTCTCCCACAATCTTGACATGGTATCAGAGCCTTGTTCGTGGTAAGGAGCTCAAGAAAGCAAGCCAAGCTCGCGGTGTTCTGGTAAGAGGAGTAGTGTTGCTTTCATTTTCTGTTTTGGGAGCAGATCTCTGCAGCAGGTAGCACAGCCGGAAAGTGAAGGAGTGCATTGTCTCAGGTTGAGACGCCCTTCGTGGTGAAGCAAGAGGGTAGTATATGCTGCGGGTAAGGGCTTTAGCCCTTGGCGACCTTGTTTTTTTTATTTGAGGCCATTTCGGGGCCTGTTTTGGAGGCGGAAGCTTTCTGCACGCACTCAGAAAAAGGCCCAGTTTTATGCTGTGCAGCCACTGTTCGACAGGTCGGTGAATAGTTACTGTAAAAATTGCATTGTATGCTTGTGCACAGAGACATTGGGAGTTACAGAATCATCCTTGTTGCCTGTTGATGCAAAATCGTCACTAGGAAGTGACTGTGTGGTCAAATACCACTTTCGCCAGTTTTGCAGATTTTTCCTTGTGAGGGTGAAGCTGTGGTTTTTGCAGTGACAAAATTTTTTGGAGTCTTCTGTAATGGCATCTGATTCTCTTTCACAGATTGTCAATGAAAAGCTTGACAAGAACAACTTCCAAGCATGGAAGTTTAGAATGACGAATTTCCTTATGGGAAAAGGATATTGGGAATTTGTTGCAGGAAATGAAGAAGAACCAGTTCTTCCTGATGTTCCTAATCAACAGCAAATGCAGGCATTTAAAGCATGGCATGAGAGAGCCAGGAAAGTTATGTATTGGCTGTCTATCAGCATTTCAGACTCTATGATTGTGCATATTCAGGATGCAAGTACGCCAAAGGAGGCATGGGATACTTTGTCAAAAATGTATAGCACAAATACGCAAGCTAGGAAAATGCAGCTCAAGCAAGAGTTGCACAATGTGCAAAGAGAAAATATGAGCATCAACGACTACCACATGAAGGTGAAGAAGATTGCAGATGCACTTGCTTCCATTGGGTCACCAGTGGAAGATGATGATTTAGTTTCTGTGACCTTGAATGGTCTAGGAAAGGATTATGCACAGTTTCGAACATCCATTTCAGTTCGTGAAAGATTTCCTGATTTTGAGGAGTTGATTGCTCTTCTAATTTCTGAGGAACAGAGAAATGGTGGTGCATCTTCTTCAGGAGGAACTTCAAAAGAAGCTGTCTTCTACTCAAATGCTGGAAGAGGTAGAGGCAGAGGTAGAGGAGGCCGATTTGGAGGCCGTGGTAGAAATCAAAATATGCAGCAAACTCAAGAAAACCAGTCCTATGGAGGAGGACGTGGTAACTCTAGAGGCAGGGGGAGCCAAAGAGGTCGTGGTGGATGGCAAAGAGGTCAAAATGCAAATAGTAATGTTGAATGCTACTACTGTGGTAAAATGGGTCATATGGCTAAAGACTGCTATAAAAAGCAGAATGACATCATGAATGGAAAACTGCAACAAGGAAATTATGCATCTTCTAGCAGACAGGGTGATGACATAAATGAGCATTTGTTCATGGTGCAGCACATGAACAATTATGTGACAAGTGTAGAAGAAAGCAATGATGTATGGTATGTTGACTCAGGTGCATCAAACCACATGACAGGTCATGCAGAATGGATGGAGGATGCAAGGAAAATGGAAAAACTAGGATTTGTGGAGACTGGTGATGATACTGCACATCCTATTGTGCAGATTGGAAAATTCCCTTGTCTATGCAGGATGGGAAAAAGAAATACCTGTCCGATGTATTTCATGTCCCGAATATCACCAAGAATCTGGTTTATGTCGGTCAAATGGTTAAGCAGGGCTTGCAGGTCAGATTTAATCCTCATGGATGCTTTGTTGAGGATATGAAAAATAAAGGTCGCTTGATAGCAAAAGGAAAGAAGAAGGGCAGAATGTTTACGTTGGATGCAGACATGTCTGAATTGAGTGCAGCAATGTTTGCACGTGGGACCGGTGTAGTTGCAGATATTGATATCTGGCATAAACGCATTGGTCATGTTAATGTACAGCGACTTAAATCAATGCAGGCCCAAAATATTGTTGCAAGATTGCCTAAATTCAAGGTTGCAAAAATGCATAAGGTATGTCAAGCCTGTCAGTTTGGAAAATAGGCAAGGAAACCATTTCCTAGACATGTTCAAGAGAGTAAGAAGCCATTGGAATTAATCCACTTTGATGTGTGGACTACTAAAGCTGCATCTCTTGGAGGTTGTCATTATTTTGTCAGTTTTATTGATGACTATAGCAGAAAAGTTTGGGTGTATTTTATGAAAAAGAAAAGTGAAGTTTTTGGGCATTTCAAAACTCTTAAAGCTATGGTTGAAAAAGAAACAGGCCTGCAAGTAAAATGCCTAAGGTCAGATGGAGGGGGAGAGTACCTCTCAAATGAGTTTGCAAGGTTCTTGCAAGAGCATGGCATAAAGCAGCAATATTCATGCAGTCATACCCCACAGCAAAATGGAATTGCAGAAAGAAAAAACAGGCATATTGGAGAGGTATCTCGTGCCATGCTTAATGAAAAAGACCTGCCAGATTTTTATTGGGCTGAAGCAGTTGCTACAACAGTCTACATAATGAACAGGACTCCCACTGCAGCAATACATGGAATGACTCCAAAGGAGAGGTATACTGGTAGGAAACCTGATATTTCTCATTTGAAAATTTTTGGTTGCATTGCCTATGTACATGTGCCAGATGAGTTGAGATCCAAGTTGGATCCAAAAGCTGAGAAGTGCATCTTTATTGGTTACTCTCTGCAGCAAAAAGGGTATAGATGCTATAACCCTTCTACTCGTAAGTTTACAGTGAGCAGAGATGTTGTTTTTGATGAGATGAGTAGCTAGTATAAACTAGTAAATGTGATTGATGATGTAGATGCACAAAATGGTAATGCTGCACAGAATTCACAGCAGCAGTCACAAAATATTAGTGGACCTGGAGCGTCCTCTAGCAGTGGTTCACATTCTTCGCCATGGACAGGCAGATTGAGATCAGGAGAATCTTCTCAAAGTAATGCAGATAGTGGTATGTAGGTATCACGAAAAGGAAAAGAGAAGGTTGATCAGCCCATGTTTGATGTGAATGCAGGTCACTCTTATGTGGATGGTGAATCCAGTGGCTCAGAACAGAGCATTGATGATGAGTTGGGTATTCCTTCTATTGTTACACCTGGAGTAAGGAAGACCAGGGATGTTTTGAGAGCACCTGGGAGTGAACCTACTTTGCGCAGGTCTACGAGAGCTAGGTATCCTGTGGATAGGCTGAAATATGATGGATTTACAGCCATTCACTATGCATATATGGTCAAAGTGATACAGGAACCAGAACCCACTTCTTTTGAGGAAGCCATGGGAAAAGAAAAATGGGAGAAAGCCATGGATGAAGAAATGGATGCCTTGGAAGCAAATGCTACATGGGAGTTAGTACCTTTGCCTAAAGGTAAGAATGCAATTGGTTGTAAGTGGGTTTATAAGGTGAAGCACAATGCAAATGGTTCTGTGAACAGATACAAGGCAAGATTAGTAGTCAAGGGGTATGCACAAACATATGGCATTGACTATGAAGAAACATTCAGTCCGGTTGCAAGGATGGCAACCGTAAGAGCAGTCATTGCTATGGCTGCATCAAAGGGATGGTCTTTACATCAGATGGATGTAAAGAATGCCTTCTTGCATGGTGATTTGCAAGAAGAGGTCTATATGGAGCAGCCACCAGGTTATGTGCATGCTATTCATCCTGAGTTTGTTTGCAGGTTGAAGAAAGCTTTGTATGGCTTGAAGCAAGCACCTAGAGCATGGTCTGACAAGATAGGACAGTATCTTGTCACTATTGGCTTTCAGCTTTCCAAGGCAGATTTCTCACTTTATGTGAGAAAGACAGAGAAAGGTATTATGCTACTTGTCATTTATGTTGATGATTTGATTATGACAGGTGACAGTGATGAAGATATCCTTCATGTGAAAATGCTATTGAAGCAAAAGTTTGAGATGAAGGATTTGGGAGAGCTGCGTTATTTCTTGGGCATTGAGGTGATTAGATCACCAAGTGGGATACAGCTCTTGCAGAGGCAGTATGGATTGGACATGCTGTCCAAATATGGGATGACAGGCTGTAAGCCTATTTCAGTTCCTTTGGAGGAGAGTGTGAAGTTGAGCACAGATGCAGGTGAGCTTCTAGAAGACCCTACTATGTACAGACGCATAGTAGGAAGTTTGATTTATATGACCATTACCAGGCCAGATTTGAGCTATGCTGTTGGATTGGTAAGTCAGTTTATGCAGGCTCCAAGGAAACCACATTTGGATGCGGCTAGACGCATACTCAGGTATGTGAAGTCCACATTGCAGTATGGACTATTTTATGAGACTGGGGTTCATATACAGTTGCATGGATACACTGATGTTGATTGGGCTGGTAGTATTTCTGATAGACGATCTACCAGTGGATATGTGTTCTCTTTTGGGAGTGCTGCAGTCACTTGGAGCAGCAAGAAATAGCCTACAGTTGCCTTGTCAAGCACAGAGGCTGAGTACAGGGGTGCAGCAATGGCTGCATGTGAGGTAGCTTGGTTGCATAAGCTACTTTATGATATGCATCAGTCTACAGATGGGCCAGTTGTCATTTATTGTGACAACATGAGTAGTATACACTTGGCAAATAACCCAGTCTATCATGCTAGAACAAAGCACATTGAGGTGCATTATCACTATGTGCGAGAGAGGGTTTTACTAGGTCTTATTGATCTAGTTTATGTTAGCACAGAGGATCAGGTAGCTGACATATTCACGAAGGCATTGGACGCAGAGAAGCTGCGCAAGTTCAGAGACCTGCTTGGTGTGCAGGAATTGGGATTGAGCTCGAGGGGGAGTGTTGAGATATCGAGCTCCACTCATGATACTCCAGGGTGACCGTTGTGTATTTATGTCACCGACTTGTCAGTTGCAGATGCGGTTGGTACACCGCCCCTGAATAATAGCTACATGATAGCTATCCTTATCTACTCTAGTTCGTGGCTCAGTTAGTATGCCACCGTAGTTAGTTGAGTTTGGTTTGAGACCCATATCTAGGGTTCTTCTATTTCTTTGTACTTGACTTCTTTTGGCTTACACAACTAAGAAGAGGAAAACTGTTTTCAGCCTCCACCTCTGTGTGTATTCCCCCATTGTGCATGCAAGAAAGCTACAAGTGAGACTCCTTCCTTCTCTCCCACAATCTTGACAGTCCCCACTTCTCAAATGGAAGGATAGCCATAATAGGCGTAAGTGGATGCTTCCTATTCTCTCTATTGTCATGTCTTTGACATGTATCGCATCTCTTAATATACTCAAATGAATCTTGGAAGATGGACGGCCACCAATAACCAGCTCTTAAAGCCTTCTGTGCCGTCAATTGCCCTGAAGTGCCCTCCACAAGTGGAGTCATGGCACTTCTCCAAGATAAATGGAACCTTGTCAAGCATCACACATCGGCGATAGATACCATGACACCCGGCTGATATAGTGTTCCTACGATCAAAGAAAATTTCAATGCCTACTGCTTAATTTTCCTCTTCTCAAATTTGGATAGAGTAGCTCCAATCTCTCTCGTAGATAAATAGTGTATTATAGCAGCATATCAGGAGGGAATAGATGTCGTATCAATCTTAAAAAATATTTCCATGCCACTTCCTTCAACCACGACCTCTTTTGACTCTCCAAAATCCACAAGACATTCTACAATGCCCTGTAGCTTCGGTGGCTTACTCTTCATCTCGTAATCAAACTCCTGCAAAGTGATTAACCACATTGCTAAACAATTAGGCGGTTGTAACTTGTTCAACAGCAATCGAAGCCCTTCCACCTTCGTATAAAAAACCAGCTTCTCATAAAGAATGTAATGCGTGAATTTTTTGGCTGCAAATACCATCGCAAGGCATAACTTCTCCATATAGATATAGTTAATTTCCAATATGCCCAACTTTCGACTAGCAAAAGCTATCGGATGGTACCACTTTTCCTTCCAAATTTGAGATAAGCAGCACAAGTGATACCATACATAGTGGCTGTTGAAGATATATAAATTATTTTGCCACTTTTAGGTGCTTTTAAAATAGGTGCTTTGGCAAGCTCCTGTTTCACATAATTAAAAGATACTTTCCAAGCATCACTCCATGCAAACTGACAGTTCAAAGACAATAGGTTTTTTAGTGGTAATGTTCTTTCTACCAGGGCATTTATAAACCTTTGATAATACCCTACCGATGACAGAAAGCTATGCACCTCCTTTGGTATATGTGGCAAACTCATGGCGATCATGACCTTGATCTAGGTCAATCGTAATCCCTACTAAACTGACCACATGGCCTAACAATATCCCATAAGGCACTCCAAAGATGCACTTCCGTGGGTTAAAAGCTATGCAAAATTGTCTACACCGCTCAAAACACTTTTGCAGAATAATCAACTATCTTTCTCTTGTGGTGGCCACCCCCGGGTCATCAATGAATACTTTCAACTCCTCTAGGGAGATGTCAGCAAAGATCTTGTCGGCTATTCTTTGCCATGAACCAGGTGCATTACATAAACCAAATGCCATCACATGGTATGCAAATGTACCAAAGATAGAAATCAATGTTTTTTTCATCTTGTCTTGCTTAGCAATCGCCATTCGGTTATACCTTGCAAAGCAATCCATGAAGGAATATATTTCCCTACCCACCAATTGATCCAAAATTCGGTCAATAAAGGGAAATGGATAGTAGTCCTTGACTGTTTGCTTATTTAGCTCTCTAAAGTCTACACAAAGTCGGATTTGATTATTCTTGTTCTTTCTAATCACAACTAGTGAACACCATTCAGTATGCTGAATAAGGAAGATCAAACCCGCTTTTCGCAAGTTCTAAAGCTCCTTAAACAACCCGTCCCTTAATTCAAAATGCATGCACCTTACTTTCTGACTTATAAGACGTGTACCTTCCTTTAGAAGAATAGTATGAACAACCAGACTGGGGGGAATGCCCCTAAGTTCATCATAACTCCAAGTGAAGATGTCACAGAACTCTTGAATTGGGGACACGTAGGCCTCTCTCTCTTCCGAACTGAGCATGGAACCTAATTTGATTGGCTGCAAATCATTAGGTGTACCAAGGTCCAACTCAATAACTTTCGCGTCTCTTATTCGATCTTGAGGCTCTATCAGCTCATTCAATGTTATCTTATAAATATCCTCTGTAGTGGACCCTTCTTTATATCCATCACTCAATGACGTCTCACTAACAGATGGATCATCTACTGTTTCTAGTTTAGTAGAGAATAACGAAGCTCTCTCACTCTAAGGAGACTCAGGATAAGCATCCACTATTACACGATTAGCACCTCTACCTAGAATCACTTGACCAACAGGTATATTGAGTTGATAGTTCGTTCGTAAAATCCATGGTCTACCTAGTAACGGTAATGTGGATAGAATTCCATGCTTGCAACGGTAATGTGGACTTTAGTGATGCAATCTTCTAGTTGTCTTAGACTGTCATCCGCCATCCTAAGAAGTGTGGAGCCATCTTTTTGAATTTTGAGACCTAGCCTCTCCATCAAGTCTGAACTCATGATATTGAGAGAGGATCCAGTGTCCATGATAGCATGCTCTAGTAATATTTCATCCACATATGTTGGAACCCTAGGGCAATGCTTCTCAACATGATTGAACCAATCCCACCCGTGAGATGCCCAAAGCTTCTACAATATACCCAATATGCATGATTTTCTTGAATTTCTTGCGTACTCCTGGAGAAAGTTTAATCAATTGCAAGAGATTCATGTCTGGTTTAACTTTGCAAAGAGAACTTACTATATCAAAGTCGTGGTAGTTAGCCAAAGTTCTCTTCTCGTGCCAAACCATTCTTTCCTTTGGTCTTTGGACCAGCTTTGGTGCTTCTTTTTTAACTTTTGCATTCTTTCTTGGAAAACCCTTATCCTTCTCACGATCAACTTTACTATCAACATGCCTTAGAGGTCCACCTTCCATATCAGGATTCAGAACTGCTTTCCCCTAGCATCTTGCTTAAGGTTTCCCTCAATAGGTTTTACAGTTCCTTTATCATCCTCTTTAATCTTTTGACCTCTTGTTACATCTTGTAGATTAGAAGTTTCAGCATCATTAACACGTACGGCCTCAATAAGGCTGACTCCACTGCCATGAGGCAGCTCCTCTACCATAGCCTTTCCTCGTTGTAGTATTTGTCTTGGTCTCTCATCTTGCTGGAGATTATTCCCTTGTGCACGATGGTTAACTGGACTTGGCAGTTCACTCCCTTGTTGGAGAGAACTAATCTTACTCAAACGGGTAGCAACTAAATGGCCAGACTTTTTGCAAATATCACATTTGACATTCAGACCATTCCTAGGGAAATGTTGGCCACCACACCACTTACACCTAAATCTTAAGGGGCCACCCTCTTCAGGGCATCGACTCCCTATCAAATTCTATAGCTTCTTAAGAAAATTGACATCCACAAGTATTTGTCTATATTGTTCAGAAATCACATCAGTGTAGTGCTTCATCATGTCATTAACTTTGCAAGGACATTAGAGGCACTCGACTCATAGCCGCGATCATCTGTATATCGTTCCATCAGCCTAACCACTTGATTAGGAATTGACCGCTGACCTACTGGGACAACATTAGGATTAGGTAGATTCAACATGATACTCCTTCTTCCATTCGCATTTGACATGGGGTCCCCTTGACTTCCATTGGTCAATGCCAAATTATTACCATTCCAATTTATCCTTGATGTGTAAGCCGCTTGCAAACGCGACTCTACTCCTTCTACATGGGTGATAACAGTGTCAATGCCGGCCAAAGTGACACTATTGAGCTGCATCTGGATATTGAAATCTAATCCATGTTGGAAATATTGCAACTGTGGAGCCGGTGGAATGGGGATCGAAGTATTAAGTTTGCGAAGAACTTGCTTTCGCTTCTTGGCATAGGCATGAACATTATCATTTGGCTCTTGGCATGTTACATCCAAGACACTCTCAAGAGAAAACTCTATATGGAAGACCATGAAGAATTGGTTATTAGTGCTAGTTATTGTTTTGGCCTCTAGACCGTGATACCATATTGATGCCCTTCCTTTTAACATCATGTTGAAGAACATGATTAGGTGTCCTTCGTCTTGGATTCAATAGTTGAACATGAGCATTTGAAACTCCTTAATATGGAGTTCTCCATCTTCTTCTGCTAATCCATGGAAGATGGACAAATGTGCTCCTAAAGTCGGTAAATCTAGTATCCCTGCTAGAATTGCGATGGGTTGTGCCATGGCTACAACTGGATTGACAACAAGAGGTTATGTAGGTAAAACTACACCCCCACTTGAAGTGGGTTGATTGATTGGAAGTGGAAATGCACTAAGACTTCCACTTGCACTCAAGGGGCTAATTATGACACTTAGGTTATTAGAACCGTTACCGCTTATGCGTAGTTGGATGCTTCTTTTAGGGGAATTAGGCCTTATAATCTCCAACCACCACCTAGCCCTCTCAGGACGTTCTGCTTTTTGTATTTTGGCTTGACGGTTCTTAGGTTATTAGAACCATTGCCGCTTATGCGTAGTTGGATGCTTCTTTCAGGGGAATAAGGCCTTATAATCTCCAACCGCCATCTAGCCCTCTCATCACGTTCTGCTTTTTGTATTTTGGCTTGAAGGTTCTTGTTAGAGGACATAAACCAACTATTTGGTCCCTAAAAACCCTAGATTCGGAACCACCACTTGTCGGCGGCTCTTGGCAAATGCACCACTGATGGGACCTAAAATGGGCAGGCACCCGTTATGGTAGTAGATGGACCTCATGCACTCAATAGACAACCCCACCACATGGACTCGTGGGCCACGAGCGTCTATAATACACCAATGTACATGGATAGAATTAATTATGTGTTTGTAGCTGACATGTAGTCCAACATTTACCTTCCCTTCTCCTTAGAGGGGAGATTCCATAACATATATGCATTGTGCCTGGTAACAAAAACATAAGGAAACTCCCCTTGGTTGATTTTCGCAGCTCCACTCCGACTCTCCTACCCATCGCGGATTGGCCCCAAGATGTGTCACTTCAACATATAAAACACAATACACAAATTCCACTCTTTTCTTATTTTGTACGATCCACGAATATATAGATCCTCACCAAACAATCCCAAGGAAAGCCTACAACTGACCTACATCAAAGGCTCCTTTCCACTCCATGTATAAGTCATATCCTAGGGAAGACAATTGCTATGCAATCTAGGATTGATACCATGTCATGCACTATGCATAGTGTATATGATCCTAGTGCACAAACAATATTTATCAAATGAGAATTTTATGATGTGAAAAAACAGCCCTTTCATAATTTTCACTAAACGTATGCTTCGATGTAGGGAGACCAGCACTGATTTCTTGTGCTACTAGCCCCTTAAACTGAAATATCACAATTTTGAATACAATGCAAAATCAAATATTTCAAAGATTCAAACCCTCTCAGTCCTCTTAATCTCTTAACCTTACCCTTTTCCTCTAACGTTTAGGGATGCTGCATTGCGTTGGTGTAGGGTTTTATTTGTATGTATTTTCTCATAAAATGGAAAAATCATGAACTATAACATATAAACAAAGCCAAACTGAAGCCAAACTTCATGCCTCTAATTTGTTATATAGCCACAATCATGAATCATAATTTTCTAGATTTTTAAAACATGAAAATCCTATTTTGTCTCATTTTTAGCTATTTTCTCTATTTATTTGTGCATAAAAATAGATTATTTTATGATTTATGATTAGTGACTTATTATGGCAGCTGAAACTTGTTTTTTCTTAGAATTTAATCCCATGTGCACCTCTTTTCCCCACCCCAAAACCAATAAAACCTTCATTTTTACACTAAAAATGCGCTTTTCGAGCTATAATTTAATTATTGCAACTATTTATTATTATAGATCTACATTTATTTTATACAAAACCCTTAACCATAATGCAAAAGATATCCAAACAAATTTTTTCTCCATATGAATTTCATTTCAACCATCAAATATAGAATAGAAGCAAATTTTATTTGTAAAAATCACGCATACCGCTTACTTGCATGTTGCGGGTCTTTTTATTATTTTTTCGGGTTGCCAACAGACTAACGAGCAATAAATATTCAATGCTGAACATCTCCCCTTAGCCTCTTCTTGATCTTGGAGCAATCTGGTTCATGCCGAACAAGCATTTGTCATCGCATTCTCTTCTTGATTCTTGCCATGTGAAGCACCATTTGGAGAAGAGAGATGGAGGAGAGAGAAATACTGAAACTAGTTCTTCATGTTTGGGTAGCCATTGCTTACACGAAGACTCGCGATGGAGAGCGTAGAGAAGCACAAGATCGGGGATATAATAAGAAGGGTGGGTTGTTCTCAGCCAGCATAGCCCCCCCCTCCCCTCAAGATTACGTCGCAGAGAGCAGGACGTCACCATTTTTCTTCCCATGAAAAAAATGATGCCCCCCCTCCACAAAATCAAAATTTTTAGGGGGCCCCAAGGGGAGCCCCTAAGGGTCACACCCTTTTGCCCCTAAAGTCCATTTATACTTACTTCATTTTGGGCTTTGGACTCCAGACACTCCCATTCGATTGTTTGGCGTCAGAATCACAAGTTGAAAATGTTTGGACACTCATCTTGAGGTCATGCACTGCCGAACATCTCCTAAAGTCTCATCTGACATGATGAGAAATTATGAAAATTTTCCAACCATCATTTGGTGGGTCTTTAAAGCACTTAAGGGCCTTGCCGCTTAAAATCGTACTGTTTGCAGCTGCCCCCTTCGACGAAGTCTATTTTTCCCTTGAAATTCAGATTTTTTTGCTATTTTTAAGCACTTTTGGAGTCAAAAATCACCGTTCACCTAATAAATTTATAGATTTTGATATACAAGATGCGTCAGCACATGTTGATGAGATGGCTCAATATGATGGCATGAGTGTTGATGACATCTCTGCCATTGTGACCATCCAAGAGTAGATTGAGAATGCGGTGCCATAGTATGAGATCTCAGAGGAGGAGTTTGAGTGGTTGCAAGAAAGCGTTTTTGGACCTCGACTTGACTACGCAATACCTTCCCAAGAGAGGGATGAGGGTGTCCTAGTTGCAGGAGCATACATGGATGCTCCATTACAACAACAGATAGATGATGAAGAGAAGGTAATATTATGGGATTAATGTTATCAGATTTGTGTCAAAATTTACCATTCGTTGGGATCAGGTCCCCAAAGTTGCCCTGTCCATGCATACTCCCGATGCCCTAGAGGCCCTAATGGTAAATTTTTATGCAAATCCGATGTATATACCAATAATAGAATAAGTCTGCTCAAGGCCCAAATCAATACATCTGTCAACCTCCCTATAAGAAGAGAACCGTGGTCTATGAGGGATAACATGACAAGAGGCTAAAGAATCCAACAGCCAATCAAAGACATAGACCTGATCATTGAGCAAGTAAGTTGTAGGGAAACTAGATGATAGGAGGACATGCTCAACTGCATCATCATGGATAACTGCATGTACCTCACCACTAGAAAGAGTGGGAACACCTGCATCATCATGGGTAACTGCACGTACCTCACCACTAGAAAGAGTGGGAACACCTACTGCATCATTAACTCTCTACTCATGTTGAGTCTGTCTCTGTCTCTGCTGCTCTCTAATCCGTCTAAAAATTTTTCTTTTAACATGCCCAAGCTTTCCACAATGGAAGCATACAACATCTGTAACTGAAGAACCTGTAAAAGACAACAAGGAATCCAAGTCATCATGAATAAGGCTATCCATAGCTTGAAGGAGTATATTGGCCAGCTTGTGAGTGCGACATTTTTGTATTCCGTAAGACATGCTCTCCAGCTTTTTCTGAGAACTTCTTGAAGTCGAGGGCACTAACAAAGGTTGGGCCCTTCAAGACCATCCCAAATGAACTCTAGCTTGGAGAAAATATTATTGCTTTTATGTTCAAATCTCCTCTACTTATTCTCTAGTATTAGGTCTATGCCACTTTTTTCCATGGTGCCATGTGGCATGGTTGTTGGTATTGAAGACCCCAATGTTATTAGGCAATAACTACTAGGGCAAAATGTGTTGCTGCCCAAGATCAAGAATAGCTCTGACCATGGGGAGTCTAGCTCAAAGAATCCTAGGAGAGAGTAGATGTACTTAGTGCCAAATGATATCTCATCACCAATGTAATGTAATTTGTAATCTTCTCTTGAAGTAATGAAAACCAATATTTGTTGGATTTGCATGCAATATATTTTGTCATACGCGTCGTTTATTATTGTTTTTTACTTGAATATTACGTTTATTTATCAGATTTATATGCAACATGATTCATACCCTAAATTTAATATGTAGTGCTTTATCAAGTTCGTGTGCAACATGTATTCATTTGAACGCATGTAATGATAACTCAAAGACATAAATAAAACAAATGACAAGCAAATTAAAAAAAAAAGACTCGCCAAAAAATTTATTTTCATATTCATAAATTTTACAGGGGATCCATTACAACCAAGGTTTTACAAAATCTCTTTGGAAGCTACATTCCATATATGTTTTGGTAGTACACCCCTATCATTGTTGATCTCAGCAAGGACTATCCTTCTATCACAGAAAAAACCTCACTATCCATAGATCCCTATCGGTGACGATGACTCTCCTTGCATGTATTGCTGCATAGACCGAGTCTCCGAACAAGTGGATCACGTAAGCTTTGGCAGCTTCCTATAGTGCAATGAGGGCTTAGACAGTCCAACGATCGGGTTGTTGCAAGCGTGTTCCATCTGGGAAGTGCATCCTACTATTTTTAATGAGTATGCCATCCATAATCTCATGCACTAGCTTCTAGAATGGAGCCTTTGGTATCAGGAGGTGTGTGGTCTTCTGGTAATGGCGGATCTCACAAAGAGTAACTATGCCTGGCTTCCATCAACACTTGCGATGCTAGCATGGTGGTGGTGGTGATGGAGGTCAAGGAGGTAGCCTCTACATAGGATTTCTAGGGGGTGTCTCTGGGCCGCCTGCTTGGTGTGTGCCATGTCTTCTAGGAGAGAAAACCCAAAACTCAAAAGTGAAAAATGTAAAATGAGGTGAAACTTTAAACTTATAGCAAAACTTTCAAAAAACCCTTAAACTCGAATTAATGTATCTAGGCTTCGGAAAAATATGACAAGTGATCCAATTGATGTGAAATTTTACTTGTGGACTCCTCTAGGGTACATCAACTACAAAAAAAAAGGCCTCATTAGAAGTCTCTGGGACACCTCTCCGGAGGCTTGCATCTGGGGCCCAGAGAAGATGGAGACCAGGCACAGCTGTACTACGTGAGATAAGGAAATTCCACGAAAGTGCCAACTTGGTTATGATACGAGGAAAAAGAAAAGAAGTCCAAAACCTCTCAAGCAACAACTCGAGCATGTGAACCACCATTTCTGAAAAATGGCAAACTGTCATTATTGACCACACTAGGGTAACCATTATTGGACACACTAGCACCACCATTATTAGCTACAGTAGGGCCATTGTTGTCCATCACCAAGGGACCTTTATCACTCATAGTACGCTCACTAGATTTAGAAGATTGTTGAGCTCTTGCTCTTGCAGGTGCCTTCTTGATAGGACGCTTGGAACATGCCATGGTTGTGATAATGAAGTTTAGAAAGGTGGAGGGTAGAGTGAAGAGTAATGGGAAAAAATGAAAGGAGAAACTTGACTTAAGTACGAAATTTTTAAACTTACTATGGTGTAAATGAATTTTAAAATTAAAAAACATACTTTGAAATCGACTTTGAAAAACATAGTGACAAGGAACATTCAAGATGATCTAGCTTGGGTTTCTCATGGTGGTTTATACACATGAAGACATTGATGCAATGTTCAAATTTTTTTTAGAGAAGCTAAGGACGAGCATGACCTTCACTTTTCCTTATCTTACACAATATTTTCAATCATCCTAGATGACAAGTCCTACACCTTATTAACACACGTGCATGACTTTAAGAGATACATTGAGGGATACTTGTGTGATTCCAAAGATACACTTGTCAGTCACTCAAAACCTCTTCAATTTTGGTTTTATATGCAAGGAGATACACCTGTCATGCAATACAAGATGCATCAAAAGTCCCCAGCAAAGAGGAGGTGGCATAGAATTATGGAAGAGAGACTTTGCAAGAAAGCCTACTCTTCCAAAGGGTGTTCCAATGTTGTTGCGCATGTTTGAGTACGTTAAGGATCATCAAGAAGTAGTAAATGGAGTTAAAGATTATTTGAAGTATTTGGAAAGATGATCAAATGTACAAGGACATGAAGCAGAGTTCACAAAGTTTATAACACTAGTGGTTGATTATTGGAAACATATGGTCTACCCTCTAAAAACTCCAAATGTTCAAGAATATATATTTTTCATAGATTTTTGGCCAAGAACACAAAGCGATGTAACCAATATAGATGTAGATAATGCGGATGACTCAATTGGATTGGAAGAGTTGAATGATCACTATTGTGGTCCTCTTAGAAAACGACCCAAACATGCATTTGAACCAATGCTTGATGTTAAAGGAAGATTACTTTGTGTTTGTTAGACCTTCAGATCCAGTATATCCAATATGGCTTGGTGTTGCACAAAGTGAGGTGGATACAAATAGAAATTCCAAAAACTTCAACAAGGTACATGTACAACATTGAGCATCCGTTTTTAGTCGTCAAAATGCTATAGATGCAGAGGTGTTTCTTAATTGTTGGGATAAATATTGGATGTGCAACAAAAAAGATAATGAACAATGGGAAACAATAGATAGCACTGTCTTCTCTTGGATGAAGAAAGGTACAAAATCTCCCAAAAGTTTTAAAATTCTCCAAAACAAAGTCTACAAGAATCCATAACTGAAGATTTTTCTTGAAGATTTTCAAGGATATTAAAACTAGGGTGTTTATTAACACCACCTTTTTATTTTTTAATATCTTGGAAACAATCATAAGCAATAATATGTTCCATTGCACCAAGTTCCAAATTAATGAAATTTTTGAAATTCAGGAAATAAATTTTGATTTGGACTTCCCATTTTGATGGGAAATTTCCAAATTCCCAAATATGGAGTTTACGATGGTGATTATGAGATTGCACTTGCAGTGGCCTTGTATCAATTATGTATAGCAATAAATCTCATTTGATTAGACAATAGCATTTGAACCAAATGTTGTCTAAAAGAATTCGTATATGATTGTACCAACCTGATGTGTTAATGCTTATACGAAAACTTTAATAATAAAGGAAGATAGGGAGATAAAAGTTATGACCAAATTATTCATTCTCCATAGCGTAAGTTCAAATAATGGACCGAATTATTCATTCTCCATAGGGTGTGTTAAATTATTTGAACACATGTAGTTAGTCTTGATGTAAAGAGGATAGTCTGTAAAAGTGAATTGATGAATCAGGCCTGAGGGCGAGGATGAGCAGGCAGCAACATGGTGTTAGGGTTGAGGGGAAGGGGTAGAAGCAGAAGTAGCTTGCAACAAGTTGGCCATGGCAGAGTGGGAATCGTTGCGGAGGTGGGTGAGGAGGTGGTGCTTCTCTTGGAGTTAGTGTTGTAGCTACGAGAGGCCATTGACATTGGCCTTGTTGGCCTCCTCAAATCGGTGACGTATCTCATCCATGACCTTGCTGAACTCGTGTTAATCTTCTCACGAACAAGATGGAAAATCCAAAAAATCTAAAGCAAAAGGCAAGGCCAAGGAAAAAGATAAACAAAATATGAAGCCGTGCCAAGAAGAATCTAGAAACACAAGAACTGTAGAAAAAGTTCTAAATCAAGGAGAAAGGTGCACAAGAAAAATGCGCCAGCAGTCAATACTTGTGTAAGAGAGCCCCAGGCGCACAATGATTTATTTTAAGAGTGCTGAGCTCTCATTCGTGCGATTTCTAAAGGTAGATGGGCGGTAGGAAGGAAGCTAGGAAGATAGGAGGACAATGGAAAAAAGGGGCCTAGGCTATGACTAGCAATGTAAAAAAGGGGGATAAGGCCTGGGGAATTCACTATATATATACCTTCTATATCACATGCATTCAAGGCCTATTTATAAATACCCTTATCTATGAATTTTTTTAAAATAAAGCATAACCCTTTTCTATTCAATCTGTAAGTAACCCTTTTATATGAGATCCTTCTATATATAAAAAATGTGTAAAAATGGTACTTTAAAAATCCCTTATGTTGAACCCACCTGATACATACATATACCTATAACTGACCTCCCTAGGGGATAAGGGGATGAGCACCCAAAAGGGATTTGGGGTTTTATATATAAAGTTGAAAAGTGAATGTGAAGCTCATTCTTGTGTGTGGCCAAAGTAGCTCTCCTCTTCTTCTTCTTCTTCTTCTTCTTCTTCTTGCTTTCTTGAGCTTGTGCTTGAGAGAGGGAGTGTGAGAGTGTGAGGGAGTGAGTGTGTGAGGGTGAGGGACCATGGTCAAGAAGCTCTCCATCTTCTCCTCTTTTCTCCTTTGCTCTGCTCTTCTCTTCTCTTGTCTTGTCTTGTCTTGTCTTGTCTTGTCTTGTCTTGTCTTGTCTTGTCTTCTCTTCTCTTCCCGTGGAAATGGAGCTTGGAGTGTGGAGCTTGAGAATGGAGCTTGCTTGAAGCTTGCACTTGGATCGTGGAGCTACTAGAGTGCTTGAGAGAGGAGGCAACTCGATCGGGCATGGAGGTAAGCTCACTACACTCGTAGAGAGGGATAGCTAGCCATTAGTGCTCGGCTTGGAATGCTTGAATCAATAAGCACTCCGTGGGTCTTGGTAGCTGAGCTTGAGATCGCCTCTACAACTCAGCCCTCGAGGCCGCGCTCAGTCTTGGTGTGCTTGTGCTTGACCTCATGCATCTCCTTTTCTAGGGCCCATATCTTCTCCCTCAGCTCCCGCCTCTCGCTCTCAACCTCCACCTCCCTGGCTCTCATCCTCCCCTTCCAGGCTCTCAATGCTCTTTTCTAGCTCCCTGTTCTTCACCCTCAGTCGCTCCAACTCTTGCACCTCTGCCTTAGTGACCGTGCGATACGTAAAATGAGTTTGAAGACTACTAGAAAAACTTTTGGGATTCAGCACACGTGCTTAGCATACCATACATCCACAACAAAATAAAGTTGTTAAGCATAAGAACCACATTCTGCTAAATGTCACAAGAATACATGTGTGCATCACGTGGGTTCAAAATATGACCTCCCCTAAGAGATGTGCATGAAATGAGATTTCATCCCCTGCAATGTGCACAACTGATTTCAAGAACATCTCTCAAGGAGGTCACTTATGAATATATGTGTGCATCATGTGGGTTTAAAATCACGCATCTCTAAATTACCATTTTCATACATTTTTTACATACAAAAGGATATAATATAAAACGATTATTTATAGATTGAATAAAAAAGAGTTGTGTTTTATTTAGAAAAAATTCACAAATAAGGATATTTATAAATAGGGCTTGAACACAAGTGATGCAAAAGATATACATATAGTGTACCCTATAAGCCACATCATCAAGATCCTCTCTTACCATTTACAATGTTGGGTCCCACCTCTCTTATACCAACTTGCCACATCATAAACCTTCCTACCCACTTGCCACATGCAACCTCCAGCTAAAACCCCAATAATTTGAACGGAGTGAGCCTGAAGTGGAAGCACACAAGTGGAAGTGAGCTATGGTAGAAGGAGAAAGAGCAAGAGAGAGAGAGACACACAAGATGTGGAAACTCCAATAGTCACAATGTGTGATCGTTATTTCGTTTATTAAAATTTCATTAGAAGAATAATGATTGAAGTAATAATGATGGATGCACATCACGCGCAGTATGCAAGTGTGCAAGTAATAATACATGGGTGGCTAAGCACATGCATCTTTATCCCGAGAAACCTCCCACTTAAAGACGAATGTGCCCCTAGTGAGGAGATAACAAGAAAAAAGTGACAAAGCACAAATGTACATAAGTACAACATAATGGGGAAAGATGCCATCTCATCAAATGCCCATCAACTTCCTAAGATAGGCAAAATGCTCCATCAAGAGACTTTTTTTGAGAAGATTTGTAGGATTTTGATTAGTTGACATCTTAACAAGGTCAACAAACTTGTCCTCAATGGCCTCTATGATAAAGTGGTCATGCACCTCAATGTGTTTTGTCTTCACATGAAACACCAAATTCTTGGCTAATTGGATAGCACTCATAGAATCCAAATGCAATTTAAGGACCACATCAATAATATCAAGGTATGCCACTAGATAGGGGCTAACCAAGAGTCTCCTTGTAAACCTCAATGGTTTCAATATACTGAGCCTTGGTAGTAGAGAGGGCCATGCATTTTTGCACCTTAGACATCCAAGAAACAATACCTCGAACAAAGGTGAAGACATAGCCAGAGGTGGACTTCCTACTACTTGCATGTCCAGTATAATCAGAGTTAGTACATCCCACGACTCTTTTATCCTAGCCACCATAACATATGCATATAGTTGTTGTGCCATTGAGGTATCTCATGATACCTTTTATGGCATCCCAATGCCATCTTCCAAGTGTAGCCATTTAGCATGTCACAAATCCCACTACAAATGTTATGTCAAGATGAGTGACTATCATGGCATACATCAAACTATCCAAGACAAATGCATAAAGGATCATGGCCATCTTGGCCTTCTATTCATTAGACTATGGACAATAGACCTGATTAACCTTCACATGAGAATGGTAGAAAGCAATCAATAAGCTTGCCATCTTGCATATGAAACTGCTCAAGGACTTTTTGGATATACTCCTTCTATGATAGATAAAGAATCCCCTAAGAGCGATTGCACATGATATGCATCCCAAAAATATGTGAGGCGTATTCCATGTATTTCATCTCAAAGCTCTTCTTGAGCTGAGTTTTCAAGGAATCTAGCTCATCATGAGTGCCTCCATCAATGAGCATATCATCTACATAGAGTACCAAAATCATAAGGCTGCCATCACGAGACTTCTTCATGTATAAACATGGATCCATAGCACTATGGCTACATCCTTCTAAATGCATAAAAGCATCAAACTTGTGATACCATTCCCTAGGTGTCTACTTAAGGCCATAAAGGCTCTTTCATATGTACCTGCCCTAGAGGAAACCACTAAAGGTGCATAATGTACAAAAACCCTCTCTCTCAGTAAAAGAACCCCCAATTTGATAAACATAGATAATGTTTGTGACCACCTTATGAAAGGTTCTACTTAAGATTTTTGTAGGTTGCCATTCAATACTTGTTGTGACTGAAATATGTCTACAACTATGAATTATTTATTAGTACTTGCTTAAATGAAAAAAATATTTTATATGTTATCAACTCAAGACTTACAATGTGTTTTCTGGGAAACACGCTTGTTTGGAGGCAAGTGCATATCCTTAGCCATGTAAACATATTGCACTTTGATAAACTACCCTTTAGGCATGATTTTGAAAGCAATGATATATCCCTCCAATGATGTTTTATATCCTCTCATTTTCTTCTTTTCTCCTTGTGAGAGTCCTTGCAAGAGGGTAGCATGGTAACCTAATCATTTATGCTAAAGATTTTTGGCTCCCAATTTTCCTTAGCTCCTTGAGTATAGACAGTGTAAGAGTGTACTAAACAAGAAGGGCACTTTTTGGATGCCATACTTAAGTTGAATTCTAGAGAAAGAAGCCCATCGAGAAAGGTGAATGAACTAAAAAGGAATGTTAAGAAGACTAATGAAAATAAAATGCATGCCAAAAAGCTCTCAACTTTCAAAAAAGTCATTATTAACTTCACAGCATCTTTATTATGTCCCTTGTCAAATTGTATAAGTAAATAAGAACTTCAAACTACCAAAACATGTCAGACTTTGGCGATTTTGGCTAAAAATGAGGATAGAATCGCAAAGTAGACTCTACTATCTCCAAAAAATACAAGACCATAATACCATATTCTTGCACACATGGAAAAATCTCTTTGGCCCTTTTCTTAATATTGTGATTAACAAAAGTGCATTTTTGAAGTGATTTTGGACTTAATGTAAAGATGTTTTCATAGGCACCTCCTTTCTTTGACTCAAGATTTGACACAAGAAAAGAAATAATTCTTTCTTATTGGAAATGAGTGCATTGAAAAGAGGGTGCCTAATCTATCTTCATGTGCTTAAACTAGTTGTTATGCTTAATTCCTTCTTACTTAACTCTTTCATCACATGATCTGCATTCATATTTCCCTATTCATATTGTGACATAAAAGGGAAGTTCAATCCCTAACCTCACAACTATTTGATGCAATAATATCCTTCATGACCCCTTCATTCTATGCACCTATCTTGAAAGCATGGTTGCATGATGTAAAATCTCAAGGAGTATGCCATATGAGAAGATTGCATGCATATATCCAAATATGAAAATTCTTTATGTAAGGCCATTATGTTCACAAGAAAGCGTGTATGCACATGAAATTGTATGCCTATCCTATTAGCATGGGTATGCTCTATATGCACTACAAAGTCCAAAGGTTCCTTTATAAGGTTTAGTCAATTTACACACTTCTCACCTGTTGATCAAGTAAGGAGGAAAGCTCCAATGTAACCACCCCTCATTTCAATCACTCTTGAAAGAATAACCATATACCTCACTTGTATCGAATGTGGATACACTTCACTAGAAAGAATAACCATACACTTGTATCAGTGTCGACATAATTTGCATAACTATCTTTGCACTTAACCAACCTTTATCTCTTTCTATGATCGAGTAATGACTTTCTGTGTGTGTATTTTAGAAACTATTTATGACTTAGGATGCTCACTCATGAGTGCACATGAAGTTCTTTTATGGCAGTGGGCTATACATAGTGTTTGATTTTTACCCTCCATGTATTGCTAAAAATAGCTATCGTTTGAGACTGGGCTCATAAAATTACCAAGCATCCCTCATGTGACACATCTTACAAGTGCTACATATGTGAACTTTGTAAGCATCCCATAAATGACAATATTTTTGCAATGCTATTTGTAATAAAATTTGGGGCATATGAAAAGTGTAAATCGAGGCTTGAGTAAAATATGTTAAGATGCATTGTATAAGCGATTTCAATTAGGGCACAAGTGACGCTTCTAGTTACAATTTTTTCTATAAACAAAAAAAAAATTGGTTTCATTTATTTTTGATTTTATATCCTCTTTCTCTCTCTTCACCAAAATCTAGACATTAGACATCAAATACCATCAATAGGAGTAAGCATCATTGCAAGGAGTGTGGTAGCTAATGGTAGTTATCTCCCTCTTAAATTCCTCATAACTTGTATGCTTGACTAAACTAGATGTTTGTTTTGATTGCTATCTACATTGGCTAAAAAGTTTCATGTGGGTTTAGATTTATCTCTTTAGTAACTTTGTAGATAGGTTCTTTTAATTCTTGAGTACGAAAAAAAAATTATGCAAAATATATGCATGTATTTGTTTTAAATAAGAACAATAATAGAAAAAGAAAGAGAGGTAGAAGTAATCCTTATGAACTTTGGCTCACACAAGAATACAATTTTCTTGCTTGACACTCTTGGACAGCTTTGGGTAATCAACCATGTGTAAATAGCTACTTTGTCTTTATGCTTCACCTATCACTTACCCCTTGAATAGCACTATTACTCATCAAACAATAGACCCTCTCCATAGATGTTATGGTAGAAATTAAGGTTTTGGTTAGAACTTACAACAATGATGCCATATGCACTCATTTGTGTATGGACACACAAAAACATGAAGATTCTTATTCAAATAGAAAATGTCACCTATCAATGCATAGAAATGTGAATAGCTTATGGAAAAGGGAAAAAAACTTGGTCATTCATGTTATCCATGCCTTGAGAGAGAGAGAGAGAGAGAGAGAGAGATTGCAAATTTCAAAATTTTGTTCTTCAAGAGACATGAATGCTTCACGCAATGATATAACTAGTTTTATGTAGTTAGATGAGATACAAGAAGATACTAGATGCATACATTCTACTATTGAATTTTTAAATTAATAATAAGTATTTATAATAACAATTAAAATGATGTCAAGATAAACCAAAAAACACACCACTAAAAGATATCAAAGAGTGAGTAACTCTTTTGACCTTCATGACTTGTCTTTTGTAAATTTGAGTAGCCTTATTTATCCTTGAAGGCTACTAAAATATCATAGTATATTCTATCTATACCTTTGCCTCAACATTAGGCTCAACCTTCAACCCTTCAAAAATTATGCTCTCTTACTTGGTTTTGACCCTAACCACAATCAAAATCTAACAAAACTTGATAATAGAGACTGCAAGAAGAAGAAGAACAAGAAGGGGGGGGGGGGGAGAGAGTGAGACTGAGAGTGAACCTCAAGTTGAGAGAGAGAACTTTGTGTGTCTATATGCATGTGTTTGTAGAGAGAGTGTGTGTATATAAGCTTCATTCTCTCGAAGCTTCACCCCATCTATTTGCCTTATGAAGTAGAATATATGGTAACTGGCTTCATTTACAAGAAGTATAAGATTTGAAATCATCTGCAAGTCAAAGTGTGATAAGAAAGAAGGCCTAGAGCTAAAAGCTAGATGATTAGATCCACAATGCACATGAGTAGACATCGCTTTGAAGGTTCTTGTGCCTCTTGAACATCCTCTTTCCTCTTCTTAGAGCCAATGACAAGATATTATATCAACCCCCCCTCCCCGGAATCCTCGATTTGTATCAAGTCACAAGAAAATTTCTATCAAAACATGGGAGCATGACTTGCATCAAAATATAAAGAGCCACCTTTCTATGTTATTACTAAGTTGTGCAATGTGCACCCCCTTCCTTATACATCATTGTCTTGCTTGTGTAGCCTTGCCCACCTTTTTGCCAATATTTTTTCCTTTAAGACGCCTAAAATCAAACACACATTTTGGTCTAAATCGACATTAAATACTTGCTATCCATAGAGGCTACCATTTTAGTGAGAGATACCATCATTACACTTCATTCCATCTTTGTATGAAGATATTATTGTTGTAAGCTCAATTGATTGCAATTTTTCCATTGGGGTATTTTCTAGATTGCAAAGATGCCATCCATTTCCAGATATGGGTTGTTGATAATGCTACTAAGACTATTATCTAGGCAAGGCTTGACATGTGAGGAGATTGATGAGGACATGTAGAACTACATGATGCTCTCTAGTGATGTACTAGAGGCTATAATTGAGAGGCTATCTACATTGAGGTTGCTTCACCATCTAGGTGAGAGTGCCTTGATAAATCCCCCCATGGACGAGGTACATATTTTTTAAAAAATAAAGTAACATTGAAAATGGGCTTAAGAGTATGTCACACTCACTTTTCTTGATTCTTATCTATGATAGGGCCCACTTCCATTCACTCAAGCAATATAGGGTTTGGCCATATCCTTTAGGATGAGGCTACACCAATGTATGGATTCTCAAATATGTTAAACATTTTTTTATGTGAACTAAATTGTATGTTATACTTAAGGATCTCCTTACATTTATTTTTCTCTTGTCTATGTACTATGTTGAGCATTCAATGTGTAGGTGGAGGAGTGATAGTTCTCAATCATCGACAATACAATTTGTTACAAAGACTATCTTCTTAATCTAGTATAGTGGTGCCTCCTATGCCGATGGCTTAAGGAGCAGGCACCTTTGCACTCTCAAGCATATTGTTCTAGCTTATTGAATATTATGTACATTACTCCAACTTCATAATGAGATATGAGTAAAGGATGTTTTCTTTGTGCAATGATTTCTTAATCATGTATTGGTTGGGCATTCTCTCCTAACTCCATGAATGTCATGCTAACACTTCCTACACATGATAAATATGTAACTTATTGAAATGAATCGTGAACATGCTTTTTTTAGATGAACTTAGAAAGCTAAGAAAATGTGTAGAGTGCACTTTACAATTTTAGCCATAAATTGATGCACTTTTCTACATAATTTTGCATTATTTCAAACAAAATACTTGTTAAGCATTTTCTTAATAAGTGCAACTAACACTAATGAATAGCCATACTCAGCATCATTTACAAGGGCCGTTTTCAGGCTATCAAAATCAACATTTTTCAAACTAACATAATGACCTAAAGATCTTCTATCATTTAGAGTTGTTGAATCCATAGGAGCTCTTGGAGGTCCCACTACAATAGAATTGTTGAAGAGATACCAAGATGTGATGCACATTAATAGACGTTGTCATGCCACTATGCGAACACAATCTTAAAAACCCTAGAGTGCATCATCATCCACCTTTCTTATGAATCTAGAGAGTCAATGTCATATTAGTCATTAGTGTTAGCATCCATAGTATGGATGGTTAAAAAATATAGAATTTTTGGACAATTTTAGCCTGTTTTTGATATTTTGGATATTATTTTTAGTAAATATTCTAAAAGGTGTAGAAAACTTCTAGAACTGGGTGACATGTAAAAAGAAAGTTGCTTTTCAATCAGTTTGGAAAATCTCATGCAAAAAGAAGGGCTTTCAAATTCATGTGGCGTGCGATCATAGTTTTTAGGAAGCAAATAGCACTTTGGATAGGAGGAAGAACTCTTGACTCTCTTTCTCTCTCTCTCTCTCTCTCTCTCTCTCTCTCTCTCTCTCTCTCTCTCTCTCTTTGGACATAATTGCTTTCCTTGCGGTCACTCTAGACATTGTGTACTTTGGTCCGATTTATGCATAGGTGATTCGTTCCAAATTTTTTGGACTAATTGATCACGAACATGGATTATGGTAAACAACTATCTCTATCTTGTTGATCATTTTTGAAATAGATCCATTAAATAGGATGATAAATGAAAATTTGTACTTATTTTATTGATAATTTAAAGAATACTATCATAGAATTAGATGAAAAATAATTTTTTTACTTGTTTTAATGATCATAATTCTTAATACATATACATGTACATAGAGAGACAAAGGAGACTTACCATGAAGTATTGAATTATCTTGAAAAGATTTTACCTCTCTAAGAAATACTTTGATAAACACCCAAACTATTGTTAAATGAGACTATTCGAAGTCGTGGTTTGCCTAGCATGGAAAACCAGAAAGTTATTAATGTTAGTGTATAACATGGAAATAAGATAGGTAGAAACTTCAACGTAGGAGAGGGATTTTGCGAGGTCTCAACCCATATGTTTAACTTCATTAGCTTGATGCCAATGAAAGATGTACTTCAAAACTTGTTACTATAAAACCAAGTACTCTTATGAAACCACGTACTTTGCTACTCGATACAACAGATCTTGGTACTTGGGGATGAGTTGACGTATAGTGTTAAATTTGGTACCTCGGTGAAAACATGAAAACCACGAACTTGTTCACATGAGAGCTTAACATGGAAAACCAAAAAGTTGTTAACAATAGATCCTCAAGTTGACACAGTGTGTTGAATTTGGTATCTCAACAAAAAACATAGAAACCACAAACTTGTTACCAAAAAGTTGTTGACATTAGAGCATACATGAAAATAAGATAAGTAGAAACTTCAAAACAAGAGAGATTTTGTGATGTCTCAACCCAAGTATCTAACGTCATTATCTTGGTGCCAACAACAGAGGTACTTCAAAACTTGATACTTTGAAACAAGGTACTCTTATGGAATCATGTACTTTGGAACTGATACAATAGAAAAACATGGAAACCACAAACTTGTTGATGTTTAAAGAGCCTAACATGGAAACCCGCAAACTTGTTAACATGTCTAACTCTATAAGCTTGCCGCTTGGGGATAACGTACTTCGGAACTCAATACTTCCGGACCAAATACCCTTAGGGAATCATGTACTTTGAAAATTTATTAGCTAAATATCTAACTTTATTAGCTTAGTACTTTGGAATAGAACTTGATACTTTCGAATATATACTACTCAACAATAAACAAATGGAAATATATACTTGTTAACTTGCCAACAAACTATTAACTATTCAACAATAAACAAATCCAAATATGAAACCAACAAAGGTCAATGTATATCATCAAGAAGTATCTACAAATGTGTGCATGTGAAGCATACATCTCTAAGTGTAGTAACATCATCTCTCCTATATACAAAATAGAGGAACAGACATCAATGTATATCATCAAGAAGTATCTACAAATGTGTGCACGTGAAGCATACATGTCTAAGTGTAGTAACATCATCTCTCCTATATACAAAATAGAGGAACAGATGTCAATGTATATCATCAATGTACAAGTGTGTGCATAAAAAAATTATAGGTCATGTCAACCCTCCCATCTACAAAACATATGAATAAATCTATGGAAAAATGACTAATATCACTAGCCCAAAATACCCTAACTAGAGCCGCTATGCTCCGTAAACCTAGACGAGCCCTCTGTCTCATTGCTACCACCAGCACTCCCATCTCTGTCACCACCACCATCACCAACGCCGCCACTCTCAGTCTCTCGATGTTACCCCTTGACCTCCTGTGTCGCCACCTCTGCCATATCAGTCTCTCTATGCTGCTCCTATATTAGTTAGTGAAATCAAACACAAACATGTAGTTAGTGAAATGTGTTAAGAACATATTACATCTAGCTTGAAAACAAGTAAAAATAATAATCGTGATACTCACAAGTGGGTCTGCTCTGTCTTGAAGAGTCATGCGCAAGGCTCAATATCCGTGGTATGTCGCGTACTCCATCTCTTTCTCTGTAGGCGCACAACCATAGTCTTTGGTCTGCATTGAACAAAACCAAAGACTTTTTGATTTCTTAACTTGTTATTATTATCTATAAAAATCTAAATTTAAATAGCCTTGACTTACAAATATCACCACAAATCTAGCCCTAGGGAATTCACTATATGTATACCCTCTATATCACCCTCTATATCACGTGCGTTCAAGTCCTATTTATAAATATCCATTTGTGAATTTTTTTTAAATAAAGCATAACCCTTTTCTATTCAATCTGTAAGTAACCCTTTCATATGAGATCCTTCTATATATAAAAAATGTGTAAAAATGGTACTTTAAAAATCCCCTATGTTGAACCCACATGATACATACATATACCTATAACTGACCTCATCGGGAATCCAGCCCATCCCATCCCATCTGGCCTAATCTGGACGTGTGATGTGCTGCCACTCATCTTCGTGTAGCCTTCTACATAAATTTTAAAAATTAGAATTGTATAGTTTAGATAGTAGTTATAATACATCTAAGAAAGATCACAATAATTTAAATGTAAGTTATTTATTGCACATGCCCTCTATTGAGGAAAGCTAGTCCGTAGGCATCTCTCCCTATGAAAGTGGTGCCATGTCTCCATATATATATCAACCTTCCTTTTTTTTGTCTCCACCATATAGTAGTGCCTACTTTTTTCCACACTAAAGTAAGCATTGATTCCATAATATCAATTGATGCTTATTTTGATGTGGAAAAAACAGGTGCTACTATATGATGGAGACAAACAAAAGGAGTATATATATATAAACATATAAATATTATATATATATATATATATATATAATTTATCATAGAATAATCACTATAAGATATCAAATAATATGTTACTCATGGGACCTAAAACGGGTCTGCACTAGCTATGGCACTAGTCGGACCTCATGCATACAACATACAACCCCACCACATGGCCTCGCACCAATGTACACTAGATAAACTTAATTATATTGAGATATTTGCAATCACACCTACTTTAGTTCCTTTGTGAGAAGTGGTGAGGGCTCAGGATGAGAATCCCATATGCATAGTAAGAGAAAGTACCACTACTCAAATCCTATAAAGCATTGTACTTGCCCTCTTTTTCTAATGCAATGATAGTACTCTTTTCTTTCTAGTAAAGTTTCATATCACTGTCAATACACAAGATTTTGTTTATGAGTCCAAGTCCCAATCTTGGAACCTAATTCACTTGTGTAACAATTTGTCCTTGTCAAGATCAATGTCTTCATGAGTTCTGTTTTCCTCTTTCAACCTCCATAGCTTCCTCATCTGCCATGCTGTAGATCCCGCATATTTTAACATGGTATCACAGCCCAGTCGGGCATGGAACTACTCCTCCACCTTCATTTTACTCTCATCTAGCTCAACTTGAGCTCAAGACAAGTGGAGGACCTCATCTCCCACTCCTTCTCCACTTGACCTTGAGGCAGCCATAGCCAGTAGTACCCTGCCCGCTCGAAGCTCTCATAACTTCCTTTACCAGTCAAATCTTACCAAGCTTCCTTCTGGAGAAGTGTTTCCCCGCTACTAATGGTTCCTTGTATCACATAAGATCCAGACATTGCGCTACCTAGAGCTCAGCATTGTCACTTCTGTCAGTTGCTGCCATAACTTCAGTCTATGGTCTACAAGACATACCCATCTTGGAGGAGCTGGATATCTAAATATAGAGAATATCTCCATGAACCCTCTTCTAGACAAATATTTTCCAACTTTAGCCACAAGTTGGCAGCACATCAAACCCCAACATTGATGACGATTTGGCTCAACATTGCAAAAAAATGTAGTCGCTGTGCCTAAAATAGACACAGTCCTGATCGGGTCATTTTCTCCCTATATGCATAGCACAATCTTTCCCAAATCCATAGGGATTTTAAATCGTATCAATCAAGCTTCAATCTCATGTAAACATTTC
The DNA here is from genome assembly GCF_053477565.2 of Lygodium microphyllum. Taxonomy (NCBI): domain Eukaryota; kingdom Viridiplantae; phylum Streptophyta; class Polypodiopsida; order Schizaeales; family Lygodiaceae; genus Lygodium; species Lygodium microphyllum. The sequence goes on along the minus strand of NC_141163.1, from coordinate 35,492,795 downwards.
TTGAAATGATTGAGTATACAATGCACACTATGCAAAAAACTAGGCCTGGGTCAGAAACCCTAATTCAGAAGCCATAGCCAAACCTCACTAAAGCTCAAAAATCTCATCACTTTCTCTCTCTTGCTACTTGGATCACCCTATTGACATCTAGATTCACCGATTTAGTCAGTGCCACACATCAAGGAGGGGAAGTTCTTGGAGATCTTTGGAGATTTTTGAAGATTGGAAGACCAAGCATTCAACATCAAGCTCAAGCTCATTTCCCACTTCATTTCTCTCACTCCTCTTGACTCAACAAAGCTGTTGCCACTCTGATCTGAGCTCCCAGCTCAGTTTCCAACAAGGATTCAAGTATCCATCAACAAGGAGGGGACTCAAGTTGAAGGACAAGACAAGCATCAAGAATCAAGTCAAACTCAAGAAACAAACATCAAAGTTCAAACTAGTATCTTTTGATACTACACTGCCATTACTTGTGTCTTTTGACACATTAAAAATCAACTCTACTGCTCAAATCTAGTGTTGATTTGCTATTGCGCATGCCTTCTAGCATGGGAAAAGACTCTCCAACTACTCACTTCAAAGGAGTCGGGTTTCATACATGGTAGACTGGCATCAAACTCATCCTCATGAAGAAGGGCCTCTGGGCCATTACCATTGGAAAAGAGAAGAAGCCTCGTGATGCGGATCTTGCTGTCACTTGGCAAAAGAACAATGTTTAGGCTCAACCAATTATCAAACTGGAGCTAGACGACAACTATATCTGCTATGTGGATAACTGTGAGACTTCACAGGATACATGGAAGAGACTTGACACTTTGTTCGAAATCATCAAAGTATGGTCTCCTGACAGAGTTTTTCAGGCTTGAAATGAAGTCCAACACATCACTTGCCACGCATCTAAATTACATGGAAGGACTTCTAACCCAACTTGTAGGAATCAACATTAAAATGGAAGAAGATGTTTGTATTGGTGTTCTACTTAAGAGTTTGCCACCTGAATATAATAATATATCAACAACTGTAATTAATATGCCAAACTCTGAACTTGTTGATATCCAGGAATCACTGTTAGAGAAGGAAAATAAGCTAAAAACTAAGGAAGAACCAAGCACCTCTAGAGATGAACATGCATGATATCTTGGCAACAGGTACAAAGGCAAGAAGGATCAGCTCTTCTATGACTTTTGCAAAAGGACTAGACACACCGAGAAGTTCTGCCACACTAGAAAGAGGTCCCAAAAGGCCTATCTAGTTGTAGTCAAAGAAGAAGAAGAAAACGGAGAAAACGAAGAAGAAGAAGAAGAAGAGCACCAGGAGAAGGACAAAACTCATCACTCCTTTTATTCGGATAGACTTTTTTCATTTTGTATTTCCTAGCCCTAATGCCTCAAACATAAACTTGTAAACTCCTCAGTTAGCCTTGTACTACAGCCTTTGTACACTTTGTGAGGCCCCTGCTACGACCTCTCGATGTCCATCATGTTTGTGGCACCCACACTCAGCCTTTTCTATGATAGCCTATGGTGTTTTGCCATGTTTATGGTGTGCCCACACTTTGCAGGTGTTGCTTCCAATAAAGCCTTTATACGCTTTGTACTTCTGGTTGTGATTGAGGAGGGCTGTTGAGATATTTGCAATCACACCTACTTTAGTCCCTTTGTGAGAAGCAATGAGGGCTCAAGACTAGAATCCCATATGCATAGTAAGAGAAAGTACCACCACTCAAATCCTATAAAGCATTGTACTTGCACTCTTTTTCTAATGCAATGATAGTACTCTTTTCTTTCCAGTAAAGCCTCATGTCACTGTCAATACACAAGATAGTGTTTATGAGTCCAAGTCTCAATCTTGGAACCTAATTCACTTGTGTAACAATTTGTCCTTGTCAAGCTCAATGTCTTCATGAGTTCCTTTTTCCTCTTTCAAGCTCCATAGCTTCCATATCTGCCATGCTGTAGATCTTGTATATTTTAACAAATTATGTGTTTGTAGTTGATATGTAGTCCAATGTTTACCTTCCCTTCTCCTCAGAGGGAGATCCCATAACATATAGGTATAGTGCTTCATAACATAAACATCAAGAAGCTCCCCTGGATTGATTGGTGTGGCTCCACTACGACTCTCCTACACCTCAGGGATTGGCCCCAATATGCATCTCTCCAACATATAAAACATAACACAGAAACTCCACTCCTTTCTTGTTTTGTACAATCCAGGAATATAAAGATCCTCACCAAACATTCTCAAGGAAGACGTGCAACTGCCCTACAACAAAGGCTCCTTTCCACTCAACATATAAGTCATGTCCTAGGAAGACAATTGCTATGCAATCCCAGACTGATACCATGTCATGTGTCATGCATAGTCCATGTGATCCTAGTGTACAAAAAATATTTATCAAATGAGCATTTTGTGATGTGAAAAAATATCACTTTCATGATTTTCACTAAACATGTGCTTCGATGTATGGAGACTAGCATTGATTCCTCGTGATACTAGCCTCTTAAACTGAAATGTTGCAATTGTAAATGCAATGCATAATCAAATATTTCAAAGATTCAAAACCCTCTCAGCCCTCTTAATCTCTTAACCTCACCCTTTCCCTCTAACGCTTAGGTTATGCTACGTTGCATCAGATTTGTTATATAGCCACAACCACGAATCTTAATTTTCTAGACTTTTATAGTGCAAAAATCCTAATTTTCTCCATTTTAAGCTTATTTTTTCTATTTATTTGTCCATAAATATAGATTATTTTCTTAATTATGATTAGTGACTGATTATGATAGCTATTTTTTTTTCTCAAAATTTCATCCCATGTGCATCTATTTTCCCCACTCGAAACCAATAAAACCTTCAGTTTTACACTAAAAATGTGCTTTTCGGGCTATAATTTAATGATTGTGACTATTTATTATTATGGATCCGCATTTCTCTTATGCATAGCTCTCAATCATAATGCAAAGAAGATCCAAATAAATTTTTGTTCCATATGATTTTCATTTAGACCATCAAACATGAAAAAGAAGCAAATTTCCTTTGTAATCATGCCGGTAAGATCGGTTTAGAGGGGTACATTGAGGTTGGAGATGGCCTCCTCTCCCCCCCTCCTTCAAAAACGTCATCGTTTGCTGTGCCATATCTATTTTTTTTCCTTCAATAAAAAAACACCCCCCTCCTCACGTGAAAGTTTTGGAGGTGGAGGCCCCAAGGGTTACACCCTCCCACTACAAGATTGATTTACACTATCTCCACTTTGGCCCTCCGCTTCGAGCACCCCCATTTTCCCGTCTGGCATCAAATTTTACTTTTGAAAATTTTTTCTCGACTATCTCGAAGTCCCCCACTGCTAAGAATATCCTTGAGTCTCATACGATAGTTATAAAATTTATGAAAAGTCCCCAACCATTGCCCAATGGGTCTTTAAAGCACTTTTGGAGCTTGCCGCTTAAAATCGTAGTGATTGTAGCTGCCTTCGACGAAGTCTATTTTTCCCTTGAAATTCAGATTTTTTGGTTATTTTTAAGCACTTCTCGGAGTCAAAAATCATCCCTCATTGGCGATCACAGGATAGGGTGACTTAGCCCATTGAATCCCACGAACAAATATGCACATAAACACAACCACAAAGAGCATCAAGATTATACAAAAAATACTCAACAAAATACATCACAACTCTCACCCTACCCCCTAACAAAACCAAGGCATGAAATCCACAAGGAGTAGGCCTAGCACAATTTGACAAAAAGCCCAAAACTAGTCACTAATCGACTACTCTAATACGGTCAAGCTAAAAAGACCGATCAAAGAGGTCATCCTAAGTGGTGGTATAAACTACCTACCTAACTAACGTCAACTCAACAAGGAGCTCCTATGAGGCAAGGACTCTTATAGCGTGATCAATAAATGGTATTCTAGTGACTCCAAAGTTATAGCTCTTACAAGGCGAGGACTCCTATAGCCTAATCAATAAATGGTGTTCTAGGACCTCCCCTAAGACATACATAACCTAAACCTAGGACTTCATGCCTTAATTGCTGATCCCCAACCAACAAAAAGAAAGCACCCTTACATACATATATAATGAATTTCTTAAGGGAAAAAGACTCGGAAAGGGGACAAAACTAGCTGGAATGGCCACAAGAAGCTTCTTCGCAGCAAAGGCTCCCTTGAGTGACTTCATCAACCTGTATGATGCAATCACTAAAACAACAAACTATTAAACATACCTACACCAAATAGACATAGGTCCCTCTTGGCCTAAAGAAATCAAACATGACACTACAAAATTGACTGGTCCTCTTCACCTAAAGAAATTAGACATTAAAACCTTAAAGCATTTTTTCCTCTTGGCCTAAAGAAATCAAACAAACTAGCACATATAGATCCCTACTTGGAAGAAGGCAGACATACAAAAATATGCTCTATTCCAAGGGAAACAAAAATAGGTCTCCTTCCCTAAACTAAATGCATCAAGTTGTGACCCATCCCTCTTGCATAAATAGCAAGAGGCGTACGCATAACATATCGTCTGATCAACCTATGGGTCCAAGATAATAGTGGTAGATGGGTCTCGGCTACTCTTTGCATTATCCATATCAACCATCACGTACTATATAATGCGTGGTCTGATAACATTCCCCACAAACAACCAGGTCTTGTCTCATGATCAATAGTAACATCTGTACTAGGACCACAATTGAATAAGATATCCTCTTCATGAGAAAAATTGGCTAATGAATTCGCAAACTGATTTCAAGAACGTGGAATGAGCTGAAGAGATATGCTCTCAAATTAATCAAGTAGGGTTAGAGAAATTTGATGATACATGTGAAGGATAGGATTCCGGATTGTGTATGTCCCATTTAGTTGATTTACGATCAGCTGAGAATCCCCTTTTACTAACAACCATCGAATACCACCTTTCTGGGCAATATTTAGTCCCATAATCAAGGCTTTATACTTTGCCATATTGTTAGTGAATCCTACCCCGAGATAAGCAACTAATTTCATTGTAACTCTACATCGGGGATCTAAGATAACTACTCCAACACTCCCTTTTTTATTAGGGCCTCGGGACACTCCATCAAAGTATAACGTGTACGTCCACAATGGATTTACACAGCCAGCCATCAAGAACTCCCCTATTCCTAATTATGATAATGAAAATTCAACATATTTAGAGGATGAATTGACAGCTCCATTCCACCTTCTTCATTAAACTCAGCAGGGATGCTTGTCAAGATTTTTAAATAGTGATAGCAGAAAACTATAATCTCCCACACAAAGGTACCGTCTTCTTGCTCAATCACTTTGTATCCTTTGCTCCACAAGATAAGCTTCCCCTAATGATATCGCTCTAGATATAGGTGCTCCAAATGAGCTACAAATAAGGGATTAACTGCCCCATCAACCAATTTAAGATCTCCTGTAGGTCTCAGATCAACCCCAACATGGACCTGCAATGCATTTAGTGCGTTAGCATACTAAAAAATAATAAGGTTTAATGTTATTAAGATTAACCTTATTTTTAAATTCCACTCCCTGTAAATCAGCTAGTAAAGCCATGGACTTATTTTTACCTATCCTAACTACCTTGTAAGGGCCATCCCATCTAGGTTCCAGCTTCCCTGGAAATAGCTCCCTACGCTCATCATAGTATAGAACTAACTGTCCTTTCTTAAAGGTATATTTCTTCACTTTTAGATCATGCAACTACTTCATCCAATGCTTAGCCACTTCTTGGTGCAATAGACTCTGCAATTTGAGCTCATCCAAGTGGGCTATAGTCGTAAAACAATCGAATAGGGCATCGTCATCACCCAAAGTAAATCTTATGGTCGAAAACTCAATTTCTAAGGGCAAGACACACTCCTCCCCATAAACTAATTTAAATGGGGTGTGGCCAATGGCTTTTTTAAACATTGTATTATACACGCAAACCGCTACATATAATTTTGTATGCTAGACTAATTTATTTTCGGAGACTATCTTGGATAGGATACCCAAAAGCTGCTTATTAGTACTTTCAACTTGTCCATTTTCTTGTGGATTATAGGGGGTCCTCTTGTTATGCTGAATTTTCCAAGCCTCAATGAAGCTTTTAATCACCTTATCCAGAAAGTGAATTCTACGGTCTGATACTATTTACTTTGGTGGACCAAAACGGCAGATGATCTGTTCAAGTAGGAAATTGGTAGTTTATTTTGCATTGTCCTACCTTGTCGTCTGCGCTTTTGACCACTTTTTAAATTAAACAGTTGCTACTATAAGTATCTATTTCGAGTGGTAGACGACAGGGTAATGGGACCCACAAAGTTGATGCCCCACTTCTCAAATGGAAGAATAGCCATAATAGGCATAAGTGGACGCTTCCTATTCTCTCTACTATCATGTCTTTGATATGTATCGCATCTCTTAACATACTCAAATGAATCCTGGAAGATGGGCGGCCACCAATATCTAGCTCTTAAAGCCTTTTGTGCCATCAACGGCCTAGCAAAATGCCCCCCACAAGTGGAGTCATGGCATTCTTCCAAGATAAATGGAACCTCGTCAAGCATCACACATCGGTGGACAGATATCACTGACACCCTGCCGATATAGTGTTCATGCGATCAAGGAAAATTTCAATGCCTACTGTTTGATTTTCCTCTTCTCAGATTTGGATAAAGTAGCTCCAGTCTCTCCCATAGATAAATAGTGCATTGTAGCAGCCTAGTAGGAGGGAATAGACGTCGTATCAATCTTGAACAAAGTTTCCATGCCACTTCCTTCAGCCACGACCTCTTTGGCTCTCTGAAATTCACAAGACATTCTACAATGCCATGTAGCTACGGTGGCTTGCTCTTGATCTCGTAATCAAACTCTTGCAAAGTGATTAACCACTTTGCTAAATGATCAGGCGGTTGTAACTTGTTCAACAACAATTGAAGCCCTTCCGCCTTTGTATAAAAAACCACCCTCTCATAAAGAATGTAATGCCTCAACTTTTTCATCGCAAATACATCACAAGGCACAACTTCTCCATATAGATATAGTTAATTTTTTATATGCCCAACTTTCGACTTGAATAGGCTATCGGATGGTACCACTTTTCCTTCCAAAGTTGGGATAAGCAGCCTGATACTATACATAGTGGCTGTTGAAAATATATAGAACATTTTTCCCCTTTAGGTGCTTTTAAAATAGATGCTTTGGAAAGCTCCTGCTTCACATCATCAAAAGACACTTCGCAAGCATCACTCCACGTAAACTAACTGTTGAAAGATAATAGGTTTGTCAGTGGAAACACTCTTTCTGCCAAGGCATTGATAAACCTTCAATAATACCCTACCGATGATAGAAAGCTACGTAGTTCCTTTGGAGTATGTGGCAAACTCATGGCGATTATGACCTTGATCTTTTTAGGGTCAGCCAAAATCCCTACTGATTTGACCACATGGCCTAACAATAGCCCATAAGGCACTCTAAAGACGCACTTCCGTGGATTGAGAGCTATGTAAAATTGTCAGCAATGTTCAAAAGACTTCCGCAAAATAATGATTTGCCTTTCTCTTGTGGTGGCTGCCCCCGGGTCATCAATGAATACTTTCAACTCCTCTAGAGAGATGTCACCAAAGGTCTTGTCGACTATTCTTTGCCACAAACTAGGTGCATTACATAAACCAAATGCCATCATATGGTACACAAATATATCAAAGTCAGTAATAAATGTCATTTTAAGCTTGTCTTGCTCAGCAATTGCCATTTGATTATATCCCGCAAAGCAATCCATGAACAAATATATTTCCCTACTCGCTAATTGATCCAAAATTGGTCAATAAAGGGCAATGGGTAGTAGTATTTAACAATCTGTTTATTCAACTCTCTAAAGTCTACGCAAAGCCGAATTTGATTATTCTTCTTCTTTCTGATCACGACTGGTGAACACCATCCAGTATGCTAAACAGGGAAGATCAAACCCACTTTTTGCAACTTCTCAAGCTCCTCAAACAACCTGTCCCTTAATTCAAAAGCCATACGCCTTACTTTCTGACGTACATAGCGGGTACCTTCCTTTACAGGAATGGTATGCACAGCCAGACTAGGGGGAACGCCCATAAGTTCATCATAGCTGCAAGTGAAGATTTCACGGAACTCCTAAATCAAGGACATATAGTCCCCTCTCTCTTCCAAACTGAGCATGGAACCTAATTTAATTGGCCATGAATCATTAGGCGTATCAAGGTCCAACTCAATAACATCCGCGTCTCTTATTTTATCTTGAGGCTCTATCGACTCATTCAATGTTATTTGATAAATGTGCTCTGTAGTAGTGGAGCCTTCTTTAGATTCATCACTCGATGGCATCTCACTACCAAATGGATCATCTACTATTTCTAGTTCAATAGAGGATAAAGGAGCTCTCTCACTCTAAGGAGACTCGGGGTAAGAATCCACTATTACACGATTAGCACCTCTACCTAGAATCACTCGACCAGCGGGTATATCGACTTGGCAGTTTGTTCATAAGATCCATGGCCTACCTAGCAAAACTCGATAGCTAGGACATCCTGCGAACCTTATCACCCTAAAGCCCAAATAGCATTCCACACTCGCAACTGTAACCTAGACTTTAGTGAAGCAACCTTCTAGTTGTCTTAGACTGTCATCCGCCATCCTAAGAAGTGTGGAGCTATCTTTTTGAATTGTGAGACCTAGCCTCTCCATCAAGTCTGAAGTCATGATATTGACGGAGGATCCAGTATCCACGATAGCGTGCTGTACTAATATTCCATCCACGTATGCTAAAACCCTAGGGCAATGCTTTTCAACATGATTGAACCAACCTTCTCCCACCCGTGCAATGCCCAAATGTTCTATAATATACCCAATATGCATGATTTTCTTGAGTTCCTTACGTACTCTTGGAGAACATTTAATCAATTGCAAGAGAATCATGTTCAGTTTAACTTTGCAAAGAGAAATTGCTATATCAAAGTTGTGGTAGTTAGCCAAAGTTCTCTTCTCGCACCAAACCATTCCCTCCTTTGGTCTTTGGACCAGATTTGGTGCTTCTTTTTTAACTTTTGCATTCTTTCTTGGAAAACCCTTATCCTTCTCAGGATCAACTTTACTATCAATAGGCCTTAGAGGTCCATCTTCCATATAAGGATTTAGAACTTGCTTTCCCCTAGCATCTTGCTTAGGGTTTACGTAGACAAGTTTTACAGTTCCTTTATCACCCTCTTTAATCTTTTGACCTCTTGTTACGTCTCGTAGACTAGAAGTTTCAGCATCATTGACACGTACGGCCTCAATAAGGCTGACTCCACTACCATGAGGCAACTCCTCTACCATAGCCTTTCCTTCTTGTAGTATTTGTCTTGGTCCCTCATCTTGCTGGAGATTATTCCCTTTTGTGCAATGGTTAACTGGACTTGGCAGTTTACTCTCTTGTTGGAGAGAACTAATCTTACTCCAACAGGTAACAGCTAAGTGGCCAGACTTTCCGCAAATATCACATTTCACATTCGGACAATTCCTAGGGAAATGTTAGCCACCACACCACTTACAGTTGAATCTTAATGGGGCACCCTCTTCAAGGCGTCAATTCCCTATCGAATTTTGGTGCTTCTTAAGAAAATTGACATCCACATCTATTTGTTTATACTGTTTAGAAAACATATTAGTGTAGTGATTCATCATGTCCTTTGCCAAGGACATTAGAGGCACTGGATTCATAGCCGCGATCATCTGTCTGTCGTCCCATTAGCCTAACCACTTGATTAGGAATTGGCCGTTGGTGATCTATTCGAACAACATTCGAATTCATTGTTTGGCCCCCACTATTTAGTGAGGCCGCTTGACTAGCCATAGGCATAGTCATACTATTAGGAGGAACTCATAACATAGGCAGATTTGGCATGATACTCCCTCTTTCATTCACATTTGACATGGGGTACCCTTAACTTCCGTTGGTCAATGCCAAATTATTACCATTGCAATTTATCCTTGCTACATAAGCAACCTGCAAATGCAACTCTACTCCTTCTACTTGGGTGATAGAAGTGTCAATATTGGCCAAAGTGACACTACTGACCTGCACCTGGATATTGAAATCCAATCCATGTAGGAAATATTGCGACTGTGCAGTCCGTAGAATGGGGATATAAGTAGAAAGTTTGCGAAGAACTTGCTTCAGCTTCTTGGCATAGGCATGGATATTCTCATTTGGAACTTGGCGTGTTATATTCAACACACACAACCAATACTATCCACCCCTCTCAAGAGAAAACTCTCTACGGAAGGCTACGAAGAATTGGTCAGTGCTAGTTATGGTTCCGGCCTCTACACCGTGATACCATACTGTTGCCCTTCCTTTTAACATCATATTGAAGAACATCATTAGGTGTCCTTCATCTTGGATTCGATAGTTGAACATAATCGTTTGAAACTCTTTAATATGGAGTTCTCCATCTTCTTCTATCAACCCATGGAAAATGGGAAAAGATGCTCCTAACGTCGGTAGATCCGGTGTCCCTACTAGAATTGCAATGGGTTGTGCCATGGCTACAACCGGATTGACAATAGAAGTTTGTGTAGGTAAAAGTAGACACCCACTTGGTTGATTGACTGGAAGTGGAAAAGTGCTAAGACTTTCACTTGTTCTCAAAGGGCTACTTGTGCCACTTAAGTTATTAGAACGATTGCGGCTTATGCATAGTGGACTGCTTCTTTGAGGAGAATAGCGCCTTACAATCTCCGACGGTTGTCTAGCCCTCTCAACTTGTTCTGCTTTTTGTATTTCGGCTTGACGATTCTTGTCAGAGGACATAAACCAAATATTTGGTCCCTAAAAACCCTAGATTCGGAACAACCACTTGTTGGCAACTCCCGGCAGACGCACCACTGATGGGACCTAAAATGGGCCGGCACTGGCTATGGCACTAGCCGAAACTCATGCACACAATAGACAACCCCACCACACGGCCTCGCGGGCCAAGAGTGTCTGTAATACACCAATGTATACTAGATAGACTTAATTATGCATTTGTAGTTGATATGTTGTTCAACGTTTACCTTCCCTTCTCCTCAAAGGGAGATTCGATAATATATAGGCATAGTGCCTCGTAACACAAACATCAGGAAGCTCCCCTCCGCTGATTGCTATGGCTCCACTACGACTCTCCTACACCTACGGGATTGGCCCCAAGATGCATTACTCCAACATATAAAACATAATGCTCAAACTCCATTGCTTTCTTGTTTTGTACAATCTAGGAATATATAGATTCTCACTAAACATTCCCAAGGAATGCGTACAACTACCCTACAACAAGGCCTCCTTTCCACTCAACGTATAAGTCATGTCCGAGGAAGACAATTGCTATGTAATCCAGGACTAATACCATGTCATGCATCATGCATAGTGCATATGATCCTAATGCACAAAAAATATTTATCAAATAAGCATTTTATGATGTGAAGAAACATCCCTTTCATGATTTTCACTAAACGTGTGCTTTGATGTATGGAGACTAGCACTGATTCCTCGTGCTACTAGCCTCTTAAACTAAAATATCACAATTCTAAATGTAATGCACAATCAAATATTTCAAAGATTCAAAACCCTCTCAACCCTCTTAATCTCTTAAACTCGCCCTTTCTCTTTAATGTTTAGGTTATGCTGCGTTGTTGCATAGGTGTAGGGTATTATTTTGTATGTATTTCTCACATAAAACGGAAAAAACATGAACTATAACACATAGAAAAAGCTGAACTGAAGCCAAAATTCATGCCTCAACTTTGTTATATAGCCACAACCATGAATCATAATTTTCTAGATTTTTGTAATGCAAAAATCCTATTTTTTTCATTTTTAGATATTTTTTCCTATCTAGTTATGCATAAAAATAGATTATTTTCTTAGTTATGATTAGTGACTAATTATGATAGCTAAAAAATATTTTGTCTCAAAATTTCATCCCATGCGCATCTATTTTTCCCACCTGAAACCAATAAAACCTTCATTTTAACACTAAAAATGCACTTTTTCAAGCTATAATTTAATTATTACGACTATTTTTAGTATCTATCTACATTTATTTTATGCATATCCCTCAATAATAATGCAAACAAGATCCAAACTACTTTTTGTTCCATATGAATTTCATTTAGACCATCAAACATAAAAAAGAAGCAATTTTTCTTTGTAAAAATGAGGCATAGTGCTTATTTGCATGTTGTCGATTTTTTAAATTATTTTTTCGGGTTGCCAATAGACCGACCAGCAGCAAATCTTCAATGCTGAACATCTCCCCTCAGCCTCCTCTTGATCTTGGAGCAATCCGGTTCATGGGAGCCAAGCATCCTTCAACCGGTCTTCATTCTTCTTCGTATGCATGAACTACCCCTTAAGGGGAGAGAGAGGGAGGAGAGAGAAAAACTAAAACTGTATCTCCTCATCCAAGCAGCCATCTCGCGCATGAAGCCAAGTGATAGAGAGTGAAGAAAGAGTGTATCATGCTGGTAAGATCGGTTTACGGGGGTACATTGAGGTGGGAGATGGCCCCCTCTCCACCCCTCCTTCAAAAACGTTGTTGTTTGCTGCCGCCATATCCATTTTTTTTCCTTCAACAAACCCCCCCCCTCGGTCATGTGAAAGTTTGGGAGGTGGAGGCCTCAAAGGTCACCCCCCCCCCTACAAAATTGATTTACACTACCTCCACTTTAGCCCTCCGCTTTGGGAACCCCCATTTCCGCGTCTAGCGTCAGATTTTACTTCTAAAAATTTTTGCTCGACCGTCTCGAAGTCCCCCACTATCGGGCATCTCCTAGACCTCATAGGATTGTCAAAAAAATCATGAAAACTCCTGAACCATCACTCAATGGGTCTTTAAAGCACTTTTGGGGCTTGCCGCTTAAAATCGTATTGATTGCAGGTGCCACCTTCGACGAAGTCTATTTTTCCCTTGAAATTTGGATTTTTTGGCTATTTTTAAGCACTTCTCAGAGTTGAAAATCATCTCTCAATTACATTTCGTTGTTTTACTAGTTTTGTGGTTTTAGGGGTTGATTGATCATTCAATAAATTTCTCACGTTTTTGTGGTACTTAATAAGCAGATTTGGACAAGTTAGAGGGTACACTGCCACCTCCGACCAGTGGACAGAGTTTTAGTGTTGCACATGAACTTGCATGTGTTGATTTCTACTAGAGGAGCATGTGATATGTTGGTGCATATATTGAAGGCCACGGCAGGAGTGCCATTCACATCAGATGCAATATTGTATTTATGATCAAGCGCCAGCACCTAAGGAGCGACATGAACCTATGGTATGTGACTAATATTTCTTGCTTTCATTATTATTATTTAAATAAACAATGGCTTATACATGTGATGTGAACTACATTATATATATAGGGATCCTCGCTTAATGAGGAGGATGACTATTATTGATGGGGCATATGTTCCTCGCACATGGCATGGACAGGCTTGCATCTCACTCAAGATTCTTGTGTTGTTATCTCTTTCAAGCAAGTATCACGTGCAAGTTCAAGAGACACAAATCTTATTGACAATGAACTTGGCTATGTGGGAACCATAGTAGGCATTTGTGAGGTATTGTATCCAATCTTCAAATAGGTAAATATAATCACTCTCTTAAATTGTGTAATCGCGACATTTAGACTTCTTGAATTTATACATAATTCTAAAGTTTCAATTCACGCATTTGGATAGGTGGTTTTGAAGGTGGATTGGTTTCGAGCAGAGTACAAAAGTAGTAATGCCACAATGAGATAAGAGCTATTTAGATTTTGGTCCCCGCCAATTCCTCCAAGTTAATACGGGCTTCAAAGGAGCCATACATTTTGCTAGCTCATGTTGAACAAGAATTTCTCTACAAGAACGCATATGCTCATCCATGGTGGCAAGTTGTGCATGTCCCGCCTAAAGGTCGACAGTTTTTTGATGGCACAGATATAGTGGCTGATGATCAAGGTGAAACGATCACACCATTCGATGTAGGTGCATCAATGTCAAACAGTCATAGAGTTCTTCTTTCTGATCACAATGACCTTGTTGATGTTCAGAATGACAATGATCCACACCCCAATACTACAAACATAGAAGAGGAGGAAACAATGGACGTCGAGCCTACAATGGAAATGAATGTAGGAAGATATTTAATGATGGAGGAGATTGAAGAAGTCAACAAGGATAATGAAGATGAGATTCTATTGATCGTTAAACTTGGAGATGATGAAGAGGATTATCCGGATTAGCTATTAACTTATGAATCAACCTATCTTGAGAGATAGCCGCATATGGCTACTGTTGGGGTTTTATTCCCCTTAGACTCTCACACAAATTAAGTACTAGCATAAAGCCTTGGCTTCCAATTAGGTGCCTTGAGTCTACCAACTTGAGATATTTGATGTGTGCTAGCAATTGAACCTTGAAACCAGCCTCCCTTCTTCGAAAGGCTAGTGAAATTTACACTGAATTACAACAAACACCAATCTCACATAAATTGAAATGCTAGTAAAGGGTGCTTAACATCTCTATATACTAGAGATGTCAAGTACTAGTCTATATACTAGTCAAGTTTTCATCATGACATCTCAGGTGATGAAAACTTGACATTTGGCTACAATTAGGTTACCCTCCAAGGACGCCCCTTCAATTGATTATAGTATATATATTGCCAAGAGTCATAGAGTCCAAACAAGTGTGTGCCCTTAAAGCAACAAACAAATTTGTGATTATCCTTTCATTCAACATAAACTCAAGTACCAAAATCTCAATATCCACTTATAAGTTTAGACCAACTATTACTACTGTAATCAAGTCCACACCTGTTTCTTATGACAAACCCAAAAGAAGATATGTATCGTTTAAAAACTTATTTACATGTGCCTTTTAACATGAAGGTACTGTCAAGATTGTGGGAGAGAAGGAAGGAGTCTCACTTGAATCTTTCTTGCTTGCACAATGGGGGAATACACACAAGGGTGGAGGCTGAAAATAGTTTTCCTCTTCTTAGTTGTGTAAGCCAAAAGAACTCAAGTACAAAGAAATAGAAGAACCCTATATATGGGTCTCAAACCAAACTCAACTAACTAAGGTGGCATACTAACTGAGCCACAACTAGAGTAGATAAGGATAGCTATCATGTAGCTATTATTCATGGGCGGTGTACCAACCGCGTCTGCAACTGACAAGTCAGTGACATAAATACACAACGGTCACCCTGGCGTATCACGAGTTGAGCTCGATATCTCAACACTCCCCCTCGAGCTCAATCCCAATTCCTGCACACGAAGTAGGTCTCTAAACTTGTGCAGCTTCTCTGCGCCCAATGCCTTCGTGAATATGTCAGTTACCTGATCCTCTATGTTGACATAAACTAGATCAATAAGACCTAGTAAAACCCTCTCTCGCACATAGTGATAATGCACCTCAATATGCTTTGTTCTAGCATGATAGACTGGGTTATTTGCCAAGTGTATACTACTCATGTTGTCACAATAAATGACAACTGGCCCATCTGTAGACTGATGCATATCATAAAGTAGCTTATGCAACCAAGCTACCTCACATGCACTGCACCCCTGTACTCACCCTCTGTGCTCGACAAGGCAACTGTAGGCTGTTTCTTGCTGCTCCAAGTGACTGCAACACTCCCAAAAGAGAACACATATCCACTGGTAGATCGTCTATCATAGATACTACCAGCCCAATCAGCATCAATGTATCCATGCAACTGTATCTGAACCCCAGTCTCATAAAATAGTCCATACTGCAATGTGGACTTCACATACCTGAGTATGCATCTAGCCGCATCCAAATGTGGTTTCCTTGGAGCCTGCATAAATTGACTTACCAATCCAACAGCATAGCTCAAATCTGGCCTGGTAATAGTCATATAAATCAAACTTCCTACTATGCATCTGTACATAGTAGGGTCTTCTAGAAGCTCACCTGCATCTGTGCTCAGCTTCACATTCTGCTCCAAAGGAACTGAAATAGGCTTACAGCCTGTCATCCCATATTTGGACAGCATGTCCAATCCATACTGCCTCTGCAAGAGCTGTATCCCACTTGGTGATCTAATAACCTCAATGCCCAAGAAATAACGCAGCTCTCCCAAATCCTTCATCTCAAACTTCTGCTTCAATAGCATTTTCACATGAAGGATATCTTCATCACTGTCACCTGTCATAATCAAATCATCAACATAAATGACAAGTAGCATAATACCTTTCTCTGTTTTTCTCACATAAAGTGAGAAATCTGCCTTGGAAATTTGAAAGCCAATAGTGACAAGATACTGTCCTATCTTGTCAGACCATGCTCTAGGTGCTTGCTTCAAGCCATACAAGGCTTTCTTCAACCTGCAAACAAACTCAGGATGAACAGCATGCACATAACCTAGTGGCTGCTCCATATAGACCTCTTCTTGCAAATCACCATGCAAGAAGGCATTCTTTACATCCATCTGATGTAAAGACCATCCCTTTGATGCAGCCATAGCAATGACTGCTCTTACGGTTTCCATCCTTGCAACCGGACTGAATGTTTCTTCATAGTCAATGCCATATGTTTGTGCATACCCCTTGACTACTAATCTTGCCTTGTATCTGTTCACAGAACCATCTGCATTGTGCTTCACCTTATAAACCCACTTACAGCCAGCAAAGGTACCAATTCCCATGTAGCATTTTCTTCCAAGGCATCCATTTCTTCATCCATGGCTTTCTCCCATTTTTCTTTTCCCATGGCTTCCTCAAAAGAAGTGGGTTCTGGTTCCTGTATCACTTTGACCATATATGCATAGTGAATGGCTGTAAATCCATCATATTTCAGCCTATCCACAGGATACCTAGCTCTCGTAGACCTGCGCAAAGTAGGTTCACTCCCAGGTGCTCTCAAAACATCCCTGGTCTTCCTTACTCCAGGTGTAACAATAGAAGGAATACCCAACTCATCATCAATGCTCTGTTCTGAGCCACTGGATTCACAATCCACATAAGAGTGACCTGCATTCACATCAAACATGGGCTGATCAACCTTCTCTTTTCCTTTTCGTGATACCTGCATACCACTATCTGCATTACTTTGAGAAGATTCTCCTAATCTCAATCTGCCTGTCCATGGCGAAGAATGTGAACCACTGCTAGAGGACGCTCCAAGTCCACTAATATTTTGTGACTACTGCTGTGAATTCTGTGCAGCATTACCATTTTGTGCATCTACATCATCAATCACATTTATTGGTTTATACCAGCTACTCATCTCATCAAAAACAACATCTCTGCTCACTGTAAACTTACGAGTAGAAGGGTTATAGCATCTATACCCTTTTTGCTGCAGAGAGTAACCAATAAAGATGCACTTCTCAGCTTTTGGATCCAACTTGGATCTCAACTCATCTGGCACATGTACATAGGCAATGCAACCAAAAATTTTCAAATGAGAAATATCTAGTTTCCTACCAGTATACCTCTCCTCTGGAGTCATTCCATGTATTGCTGCAGTGGGAGTCCTGTTCATTATGTAGACTGCTGTAGCAACTGCTTCAGCCCAATAAAAATCTGGCAAGTCTTTTTCATTGAGCATGGCACGAGATACCTCTTCAATATGCCTGTTTTTCCTTTCTGCAATTCCATTTTGTTGTGGTGTATGACTGCATGAATATTGCTGCTTTATGCCATGCTCCTGTAGGAACCTTGCAAACTCATTTGAGAGGTACTCTCCCCCTCCATCTGACCTTAGGCATTTTATCTGCATGCCTATTTCTTTTTCAACCATCGCTTTAAGAGTTTTGAAATGCCCAAAAACTTCACTTTTCTTTTTCATAAAATACACCCAAACTTTTCTGCTATAGTCATCAATAAAACTGACAAAATAATGACAGGCTCCAAGAGATGCAGCTTTAGTTGTCCACACATCAGAGTGGATTAATTCCAATGGCTTCTTACTCTCTTGAACATGTCTAGGAAATGGTTTCCTTGCCTATTTTCCAAACTGACAGGCTTCACATACCTTATGCATTTCTGCAACCTTGAATTTTGGCAAACCTGCAACAATATTTTGGGCCTACATTGATTTAAGTCGCTGTACATTAACATGACCAATGCGTTTATGCCAGATATCAATATCTGCAACTACACGGTCCCATGTGCAAACATTGCTGCACTCAATTCAGACATGTCTGCATCCAATGTAAACATTCTGCCCTTCTTCTTTCCTTTTGCTATCAAGCGACCTTTATTTTTCATATCCTCAACAAAGCATCCATGAGGATTAAATCTGACCTGCAAGCCCTGCTCAACCATTTGACCAACAGAAACCAGATTCTTGGTGATATTCGGAACATGAAATACATCGGACATGTATTTCTTTTTCCCATCCTGCATAGACAAGGGAATTTTTCCAATCTGCACAATAGGATGTGCAGTATCATCACCAGTCTCCACAAATCCTGGTTTTTCCATTTTTCTTGCATCCTCCATCCATTCTGCATGACCTATCATGTGGTTTGATGCACCTGAGTCAACATACCATATATCATTGCTTTCTTCTGCACTTGTCACAGAATTGTTCATGTGCTGCACCATAAACAAGTGCTCATTTCTGTCATCACCCTATCTACTAGAAGATGCATAATTCCCTTGTTGCAGTTTTCCATTCATGATGTCATTCTGCTTTTTATAGCAGTCTTTAGCCATATGACCCATTTTACCACAGTAGTAGCATTCAACATTACTGTTTACATTTTGGCCTCTTTGCCATCCACCACGACCTCTTTGGCTCCCCCTGCCTCTAGAGTTACCACGTCCTCCTCCATAGGACTGGTTTTCTTGAGTTTGCTGCATATTCTGATTTCTGCCACGGCCTCCAAATCGGCCTCCTCTACCTCTGCCTCTACCTCTTCCAGCATTTGAGTAGAAGACAGCTTCTTTTGAAGTTCCTCCTGAAGAAGATGCACCATCATTTCTTTGCTCCTCAGAAATTAGAAGAGCAATCAACTCCTCAAAATCAGGAAATCTTTCACGGACGGAAATGGATGTTCGGAACTGTGCATAATCCTTTCCTAGACCATTCAAGGTCACTGAGACTAAATCATCATCTTCCACTGGTGACCCAATGGAAGCAAGTGCATCTGCAATCTTCTTCACCTTCATGTGGTAGTCATTGATGCTCATACTTTCTCTTTGCACATTGTGCAACTCTTGCTTGAGCTGCATTTTCCTGGCTTGCGTATTTGTACTATACATTTTTGACAAAGTATCCCATGCCTCCTTTGGCATACTTGCATCTTGAATATTCACAATCATAGAGTCTGAGATGCTGATAGACAGCCAGTACATAACTTTCCTGGCTCTCTCATGCTATGCTTTAAATGCCTGCATTTGCTGTTGATTGGGAACATCAGGAAGAACTGGTTCTTCTTCATTTCCTGCAACAAATTCCCAATATCCTTTTCCCGTAAGGAAATTCGTCATTCTAAACTTCCATGCTTGGAAGTTGTTCTTGTCAAGCTTTTCAGTGACAATCTGTGAAAGAGAATCAGATGCCATTACAGAAGACTGCAAAAAATTCTATCACTGCAAAAAACACAGCTTCACCCTCACAAGGGAAAATCTGCAAAACTGGCGAAAGTGGTATTTAACCACACAGTCACTTCCTAGTGACGATTTTGCATCAACAGGCAACAGGGATACGCACAAGCATACGATGCAATTTCTACAGTAACTTTTCACCGACATGTAGAACAATGGCTGCACAGCATAAAACTGGGCCTTTTCCTGAGTGCGTGCAGAAAACTTCCGCCTCCAAAACAGGCCCCGAAATGGCCTCAAATAAAAAAAACAAGGTCACCAAGGGCTAAAGCCCTTGCCCGCAGCATATACTGCCCTCTTGCTTCACCGTGAAGGGCGTCTCAACCTGAGACAATGCACTCCTGCACTTTCCGGTTGTGCTACCTGCAGAGATCTGCTCCCAAAACAGAAAATGAAAGCAACACTGCTCCTCTTACCAGAACACCGCGAGCTTGGCTTGCTTTCTTGAGCTCCTTACCACGAACAAGGCTCTGATACCATGTCAAGATTGTGGGAGAGAAGGAAGGAGTCTCACTTGAAGCTTTCTTGCTTGCACAATGGGGGAATATACACAAGGGTGGAGGCTGAAAACAGTTTTCCTATTCTTAGTTGTGTAAGCCAAAAGAACTCAAGTACAAAGAAATAGAAGAACCCTATATATGGGTCTCAAACCAAACTCAACTAACTAAGGTGGAATACTAACTGAGCCACAACTAGAGTAGATAAGGATAGTTATCATGTAGCTATTATTCATGGGTGGTGTACCAACCGCGTCTGCAACTGACAAGTCGGTGACATAAATACACAATGGTCACCCTGGCGTATCACGAGTGGAGCTCGATATCTCAACAGGTACAACCAAACTTCATACATACATCCTATCAAGAACTTCTTCACACTTGTAATGCACTTTAAAGACTACCTTATTGACAAGAAAGCACAAGCTACATCATTCATTCAAAACCCCTTTTTTGAAAACACCAATTTAGCCTAAAAAAGGATCATGATGGTATAAGTTAAGCATCTTTGACTTCAAATGTGAACAGAGGCTGCAACCATGAACATTCAACAAAAATTCTTGACCTATATATTTAATGTAAAATCTACAATTACGTGGCTACATGTCATACCATGCAATCTGTAAAGATGTAGATGGTAGATAGTGTTGGGAGATTAGTCAGTTCATGGCTGAGTCTATGCATGTGGTACAGTAGGTTGGGAGCCATACATATTTTAGGCATTTTATTTGCCATCATTTAATGCGATTTAGCATTTTATACAACTAGTTAGTCAAAAATTAATGCTAGCCAACCAACCATATTTTATGGCATTTATTTGGCCTATATATTCTCAGGCTCCCTCCTCATTATCATTCATTCATCACCTAACAGTTCTTGGAGAGAGGGAGTAGGTGCCAGTGCCTCCACAACTAGTGACTCACCTTGCTTCTATATTATCTCATGTCTTGGTATATGTATTCCATTTCCCAAGCATCTCATTTATTCTGAGTCCTTTGTGAATGTTCTTATTTCTCTTGCAGTATTTCTCTTTTCTATCTTCCTTGTGTTCAACAGTCCCATTAGAAGTTGAAAACAAACACAATTTGTCATTTTTATGTTAATTAATAGTCACCCCCATAGAATGTGATGTGTGGCATATAGGAGAAGCATAGCTCTCCTATTCGATGTCGAAAGAAGATACCCAATCTTGAGTAGTCAATGGCACCATCGGGTGTAATATAACAAGTAACACCTAGATTGTTCGTACAGGGGTGTAGCGGTACTCCACCAATGGATGGCAACGGCTGAGACTACTAAGCTCTATCTTTGCCTGTCAAGCGATCAAGCACTATGCTACTCTCTCAACAATGCGTGCATGCAATAGAAAAATAAGACAATGAATTCTTAATTATTGAAAAACACACCTCGCTTAATGTGTTGTGGTCGTAACGGATATACCTCTTGGTTGAATGACCACTACCCTGTGGTACAGGCTAGCTAAATGATCGCAGTAAAGGTATAGGAGTCCTACTGTATACAAAGACATCAAAGAGACCTTATGATTTTTAGATTACTATTTTATTATTGGAGATACTTTCTATTTTATTGTTTGATAAGAAGTACCTTCTCGTAGAGGCGACTAAGTCGATGTACCCTCTCCAGGTCACATAGGCTACAATGACCTACCCAATATCTCGATGGTAGTGTCCAGTTCTCCATCTCACAACTCCTCATATAAAACAAAACTAAAAACAATGTGTCTTACAGCTCAAAAAAATTAAAACCCGTATGCGGGTAGAGCATCACACAACCACACAATAGAAATACCAATAATTCGAAAACAAACCAAGAGAAATATATTCTCGTACCTTAACAACCTTGAGCCGATGCTCAACGCTTTGACACCCAAAAGCTCCAACTTCCAAATTGGCATGACAAGAGCTCACTCTAGCATGCGACCCTCCACTCTCCTCTCTCACAAAATACAATTATAATCAAGGGGGAAGGCCCTTAACTCTTGAATCTCTTCTCCTTATATAGTTTTCTATCCACACTCATACACATTAGGCTTTTTGCTTTCAGCTTTTGGCTTTTGCTTTTCTACTGCTTTTTACTATTTTTGTTTTTTCTGCTCTATGCCTGTTTGCAACTTGTTTGGATCATAACTTCGTCATTTAAGATTCGAATAGAAACATTCGGGTACTTAAAACGATTGGAACGCAAGCCACGCGGGCAAAATTACAAAAATCCATCAAATTCGGGCAAAAATACTGATTTTTGTAAATCCCTTCATTTTTTCTCCATCTTTTATCTTTCATGACTTATTCCCTTCCTTGGCCTATTGTTATTGTAATTGCACACACTTTCACCACACATGTCTTCTTTTTCTTCAAGAAATACTTGCTGACGATATAAAACGTACGACCTTTTCCCTTTGATCCTTGGATCTTCAAAATGAATATTCTCTGGATATGAACCTGTTTATTATGCAGTGTGCCCTAGCAGAAATATGGTTTTTTGAAATGAACTCCGTGCCCAATCATTCATGATTTGAAAAGATATGCAATGTTGAATTCATGATATGCAATCAATCAATCGATGCTACACACAAAAATAATGTATGTATTTGAAGAATTGTGCCTAGCCTATCTAGATGTGATCGTGCGTCATGTAAAATGCAAATAAAATTCATTATTAATTTAAAATTCCTTATCCTCACCTCTCAACTCTCATAAATAAGATATGATATACTCGCTCCACCCATCCAAAATCTCACAATCACTCTCGAAAATGATGGTCCTCAAGATGTTGACCAGATATGAACAACCCTTCTCATAATTGATGGCGTCCTTCACGACCCTCGAACTCTCCCAACCACCTTATCCTCTCAATCAGAGGTTCCTAACTTTGTGATGAACATCCCAAATGGTGCGTGCGAGAAACGTGCGTGCTCAATGACAGGTGCTCTCTCATGTGCGCATGCATCTAAGATTTACTGCATATAGTTGTAGTGGACCTCATGCCGTACTAGTGCTCAATGATGGTGCAAAATGTGCTTAGTCCCAACCCATGGCATGGAAATATTTGATAAGGACAGGAGATGACCCCCAAGTGCAGTGTATCAACAAGTGCAACGTGAAGTGCTCGTGAACCCATTATCCCTGTGATGTGCAAGAGTCTCAACAAGAATACATACCTAGCTCCTCAATGTTCGGTAGCTAATAGCAAACTCCAACTTTATCCTGTTAAAAAAGGTACCAAACTCGACCAAGGCTATCAAGTTTCACACTCAACAAATCAAACAAAATGATAGAAGCAAATCCTAGGCTAAATAAACACAAAAAATCCAACTACGAAACAACAAAACAAACTGTCACACAAACAACTAAGCTAGCAAAAATCAAACCTAACTACAATTTGACTAGGGCTTTTCAGTTTTCAGAAAAACACTTGACATATTTAGCCCTCCCGCTAGTCTGCAAACATTCATGTGCATCAGTTGCTTTCATAAAACGATGCAACATTTATGAGCCAATCAAAAATCAAATCCAACGATCTATCCACAATCTTCTCAACAAACACAAATGACACATTTCTCTCGAACAACTCCTTTACAGGTAGACAAAACTCATCCATGAAATTCTCATCAAAATCCTTGAGATAATCCTCTCCATCTAATGAAAATACATCATCCTCTGAATTCTTCAAATTCCAACCATAGTCTAAAATCTTCATATCCCTCAAATCGTAACCACACTAAAAACTGCTCATATCCCACCCATCCTTCCTAGGAAAAACCATGTTACTTTTAGAGTCTCTAAATAAATTTTTGACCCTTTGTTTGTTGCCAATGTCAAATTCATCCACTGATTCATCTACAACTTCTCCTAAAGATACTATGTAAGGATTTGCCAACTCAATATCCGAACGAAACACAACATCAAAAGGAGTCAACTCCAGATTCATAACACCACAAAAACCAACAACATCCACAAATGGGGTCACTCCAGGAGACCCAGCCACATCACTCAACTCATCAACAATACAAGACTCCATCGAGTCTTTCACACACAAAGAGTGGTAAACACCTTCCATAGTATCCTTACAAGAAACCTCACAAGAAACTAAAGAAACTTTCACCTCTACATCATCACGAATAACATCTTCACAATATAACAATTTTGGGTCTAAAACCTCAACCAAAGACTCCTCATCTACCAAATCCCCAACTACCTTCTCACAAATACCTTTCAACTCTATTTTCTTGATTTTAAACCTCTCTCCCCTCAAATTCTCAATTCTTTTTAAAGCCTTACTCAAATTCTCTCTCACATCCTCATCAATGTCACTCTCAAGATCCTCAAAACCCCAATCAGAATCATCACAAATCCTAGGAGAACTCAAAGAAACTAAAAGACTATCAGATGAATTTTTCTCTTTGACATTGTTGCCTAAAACAACCAAACAATCATCATCACAACTATCAAGAAGCATGAGGTTAGGTCTACTCAAAACCACACCATCAACACCACAAACAAAAGCCTCTCCAGGGATACTCAAACCATCAACAACCAGCTCACAAGGCTCAACTGAGTCAACAACACCAATACCAAAATCACAACAAGAGTCAGAACCTAAAACCTCAATACTCTCTTGATCAACAAACTCACAACCAAACTCACAACAAATCTCCACAAACTCATTAGGCAACAAATTAAAACCCTTAACCCACATAATAGAAATACCAATAATTCGAAAACAAACCAAGAGAAATATATTCTCGTACCTTAACAACCTTGAGCCGATGCTCAACGCGTTGACACCCAAAAGCTCCAACTTCCAAATTGGCATGACAAGAGCTCACTCTAGCATGCGACCCTCCACTCTCCTCTCTCACAAAATACAGTTATAATCAAGGGGGAAGGCCCTTAACTCTTCAATCTCCTCTCCTTATATAGTTTTCTATCCACACTTATATACATTAGGCTTTTTGCTTTCAGCTTTTGCCATTTACTTTTCTACTGCTTTTCACTATTTTCGTTTTTTCTGCTCTATGCCTGTTTGCAACTTGTTTGGATCATAACTTCGTCATTTGAGATCCGAATATAGATATTCGAACACTTAAAACGATTGGAACACATCTGGTCTACAAGCCAGCGCGGGAAGAATAACAAAAATCCATCAAATTCGGATAAAAATACTGATTTTCGTAAATCGCTTCATTTTTTCTCCATCTTTTATCTTTCACAACTTATTCCCTTTCTTGGCCTATTGTTATTGTAATTGCACATACTTTCACCACACATGTCTTCTTTTTCTTCAAGAAATACTCGTTGACGATATAAAACGTACGACCTTTTTCCTTTGATCCTTGGGTCTTCAAAATGAATATTCTCTGGATATGAACCTGTTTAGCCCTAGCAGGAATATGGTTTTTTGAAATGAACTCCGTGCCCAATCAATCATGATTTGAAAAAATATGCAATGTTGAATTCATGATATGCAATCAATCAATTGCTGCTACACACAAAAATAATGTATGCATTTGAAGAATTATGCCTAGCCTATCTAGATGTGATCGTGCGTCATGTAAAATGCAAAAAAAATTCATTATTAATTTAAAATTCCTTATCCTCACCTCTCAACTCTCATAAATAAGATATGATATACTCCGCTCCACCCATCCAAAATCTCACAATCACTCTAGAAAATGATGGTCCTCAAGATGTTGACCAGATATGAACAACCCTTCTCATAATTGATAGTGTCCTTCACAACCCTCGAACTCTCCCAACCACCTTACCCTCTCAACCAGAGGTTCCTAACTTTGTGATGAACATTCCAAATGGTGCGTGCGAGAAACATGCGTGCTCAATGACAGGTGCTCTCTCATGTACGTGTGCATCTAAGATTTACTGCATATAGTTGTAGTGGACCTCATGCCGTGCTAGTGCTCAATGATGGTGCAAAATGTGCTTAATCCCAACCCATGGCATGGAAATATTTGATAAGGACAGGAGATGACCCCCAAGTGCAGTGTATCAACAAGTGCAACGTGAAGTGCTCGTGAACCCATTATCCCTGTGATGTGCAAGAGTCTCAACAAGAATACATACCTAGCTCCTCAATGTTCGGTAGCTAATAGCAAACTCGAACTTTATCCTGTTCAAAAAAATACCAAACTCGACCAAGGCTATCAAGTTTCACACTCAATAAATCAAACAAAATGATAGAAGCAAATCCTAGGCTAAATAAACACAAAAAATCCAACTATGAAACAACAAAACAAACTGTCACACAAACAACTAAGCTAGCAAAAATCAAACCTAACTACAATTTGACTAGGGCTTTTCAGTTTTCAGAAAAACACTTAACAACGTGATAGTCTAGTAGCTCGCAGCATAGCCTTTATGGTGACTAGCCTCGCTCTACAGCCTGCAGGACCACTCATCATGCCTGCATATTAGAAAAATCATTAATCAAATGTAAAATACATTGCTTTCTTCTATGAAAATTAACAACCAAGTAGAAAGGAGGTATTTGGTTGCTCAAAAAGCTCTACATGAAGCCTCATTACAAAAACAAACTTGTGAACTAATAAACAAAAGAACAAAGAATCCCAATGGACAACAATCATTCACCAAACACTGCCCAAGCATCACATGAGTTTGACAAATCATAGATGGATATCCCTCTTCCCATATTTGATGAAACTCGTATGAAACCTATGAGACTCGTTTGAGCTCTCATTGATCAAGGGGTGGTGAGCTACATGCCCCACCATGACCAAGGGGTGGGTACCTTGCCATCCTTATCATAAGGATGTTTTGATGCTATAGCCCCTCATTCACTAATTCTCAAGATTTGGCTATGGTTTCTTGTCTTGTATTCATGGTGTCTTTTACTTAGCAATATTAAACATGTTAAGGCTATGGATTCAACAATGATTTCTTATATTTCGTGGCATGAGATATTTCTTTATTTTAGTGTGCCATCAAAGGTTTCTTCTTCCTTGAAGGGCTTATGAGCTTTCAAAACCCTAGGCTCATGATCACAATCATGGACAATAGTGAGTATTTACAATTTTCTTGAAGAATTTCATGGGGATTTTACTCCACTAAGCTCTAGAAATCTTCATCAAACCTCAAGTATTTTCATTTACACTTGAAGTTTCATTTCAACCTAGATATGGAGTAAATAGGGCTACAATGTATTTTCTTTAAAACTTTGGCTAGATGTTGAATTTTGAGTTTTGAGAGAGCATCTTTATACTTATCTTTTGGATCTATGGTGTCCTTATCTATGTTTTGTACATTTTGTATCATATTACTCTACCTGCTCAAATTGAATAAGGCCAAAAGGTTGGTCTTGCTATGTGTTTGAAATACACGTAATGGGATTTGAAAATCCAAGAAGGATGTTTGGGGTTCACCTAAGCTTTGAAATGTAACCCATGTCCATTCACCAAAGATAGTATTGATCATGTAAGCTGCCCAATTGAGCTTGAAATGGAGCCAATGATATAGTTGCTTGTAATCTGCAACACTTGTAGAGTTGTGGAGGTTCTAATGCTTGGAGATTATTAGGTTCTTCTCATACCTTGCCACATACAATTTCACACTCACTTCAAGCCATATATTGTCATGCTCATTTGAATGGCACTCCCATCCACATAAGAACATGCTTGCCCACCCATGCAAGTTGTCATATGGAGCAAAGTTATAGGTTCTCAAGCAAGAAGACAACTTGATACTTGTAGGGTTCAAGGAGATCTTGAGCTACATGAAAGCTTGCCCATCCAATGTCTTGGTAATAGCATGCAAGCTCACATTGTGGTCTTCTAGCAATTAACATATGCACATGATCATCACGTTTAGCAATTTGGAAAGGGAACGCGGAATAGACCCAATCCCATTTAGGTATCTCTTCAACTTGGTCACATAATACAAGATGCATCCAATCCACCATTTTGCAATCACTTCCTATTAGATAGAAAATTTTGAATTCTAGGCCAAAGAATGTGAGAATAGTAGGCCATATCATCATAGGAAGAATAATGGAAAATATCATATTTAAGCAAGTGAGCAAATGAATTATATGTTGCATTGTAAAACTCCAAAATAGTGTAGAACAACAATATTCCAAAGCCTATGTGGATGTAAATCTCTTTACTTCATCTATGCCACATTATACACACACATAAGAAGCTTGACTATGTGGAAATCATTTTGTAGGTAAGCAAAGGTTGTGATGTGAAATCACATGATTGGCAGGGTAGCATTAGTAGAAAAGTCCTTCAACCACTTTTTTGATTGGAATGATGTAGCTCCACTAGTTCTATCCAAATTTTATCAGTAAATGATTGGACATGTAATAAGTATCATAGTATAAAGCATATATAAAGTCAACCATGAGCCGATAGCATGGGACAATGGAGCTAAGGGAATAAGGGTCTCCACATGACCAATCTAGAAAACCACCTCTAGAGCACTCATATTCTCATGAAGCCTAGGCATTCATCTCATAGTTATGAGATATCCTTCTTGACAAGGTTCTAGCTATGGAAGGGTGTGTCTATGGTACCCAACATGTGCAAGCTATGATGTTGGTGAGTTGCTTTGAAGCAATCCATCTTATGATTATAGGAATACAATGCTATGTATCTCTTTTTGCTAGGTTCATTTACATCTTACTCTAGCACCTTGGTGATGTCCATGTTTTATTTCAACATGAGAGAGAGAGAGAGAGAGAGAGAGAGAGAGAGAGAGAGAGGTTGCTAGAGATGAAAGCCATGAGTAGCTTCATACCCGAGGCTTCTATTGCTATGCCTTTGCAAGTTTATGAGAGAGAGAGAGAGAGAGAGAGAGAGAGAGAGAGACGTTGCTAGAGATGAAAGCCATGAGTAGCTTCATACCCGAGGCTTCTATTGCTATGCCTTTGCAAGTTTATGAGAGAGAGAGAGAGAGAGATTAGAGAATTGCTCTCCATCTAATCCTATGCTTTGCAAGCAAATATAAATATTTACATTCATATACATATATGCATTTATGTTCATGGTCTCATCCACATGGAGAAGACCATCTTAATCTAATCTTTGTTTCTCAAAGCTCATCAAATCATCTACATCACTAGATGTGATAGTAAGATTAATGTCAATGGGCTCCACAATGCCTTTAGCAGGATGTGGGAGAGGCTTTCCTAGTCACCATCTTGTAGATCGACCACCTTAGATTGTAGGATACTAGGGAATGTATGGGATCAACATGACATGAGCAACACCTAATTATCATTCTTGAGCTTGGTGAAGCCTTACATAGACACTATTGTCATGATGAGCACCATAAACAAGAATGCGACACCAAAAGAAAGCTTTGATGGACAATGGGGGGGGGAGAGAGAGAGAGAGAGAGAGAGAGAGAGAGAGAGAGAGAGAGAGAGAGAGAGAGAGAGAGAGAGAGAGAGAGAGAGAGAGATAGAACTTACACTCCTACGCAAGCAGTGGTTCGAATCTCATTGATTTCCCTCACTCTCGCTCTCCTCACTTCAATCGTCAAAAATGAGAGAACAATTTGGCTTTTTTTTTTTTAACTATGGTAGCAGCGGTTTCTAAGTGATGGATGCCATTGCTTAAACGATGCACGAATTTGAAAATTTTCCATGTGTCGCTTAAAAGAAGGTTATGTCACTTAAGCAACAAAAGTCGTCATCACTTAAGCAATGTATGATTATTTTACTCCCTCGCTTAGCACCCTCGTGCCTAGTAGTGTTTGGATGTGCACTTTACCATAGGGAGCCACAAACCTAGTGGCTCATATGATGAACACCATGAACAAGGTCTTGCATGACTTCATTCCATGGCTGGCTATGCCTTTGTTGGATGATGTATCTATTAAAGGCTGTGTAGAGGAGGAAGAAGATGGGTCTTTGGATGCTTGTGGTTGCAAACACTATGTTCTTGCATAGAAATTGGGTAGCCTTCCACTCCCTAAATTTTGACTCTTTGATGGAGTACTAATGGATGGTGTGAAACAACAAGGGGAGATGATGTTAGAGGCTAGAGGTTGCATATTATTGAATGGGCTCTTTCGTAGTCTTTATGCTATAGAAACAATGCAAATAATACTTGAAGAACATGGTCATATGACAGTTTGAAAGCTTTTCCAAGAACCTTAGTAGTAATGAAGAGATCATGTTATTGAGGTATAAGGCATGCATTTGAGTGCTTAGGTTAGCTTCTTGGGCTAGCTCTTGGAAGAGATTAGTGCATAAAGATGAATGAAAGCTGAAGAGGAAAGGCTAGTGGAGTTTTGTGCTGAGCAAGGGAAAAAGAAAGTTTTCAAATTTTTTGCTTTGATTTACTTTTGATTGCATGATGACAAAAAAAGTTGATGGTCTATTATTTTTGGGTGTGGCATCTTCATCACAAGCAGAATTGGAGTGGCTATCTATGAATAGAGGAGGTGAGCACGTCATGCCATGCTCGTGAATTTTGGAAGGGTGTGAGACTACCGACTGTCATCTGTGGGATAAAACATGTAAAAAAAGCTTGTGCTTTGCTTGTGTGTGGCTTTCTAGGGAATAATAGAGAATGATTGATGGAGAGAGAGATTCGGCCACCCGCTTTAGCATAGGCTCTTCCGTAGCCGAGACACATCTTTAGCTTCAGGGGGCCAACTTGAGCGCTAACGCAAGTCATAGTCATCAGTATTACACGTGAAAATGGCAAAGAAATAGGAATGCATGCAAAGACCTGAGATGACGAGTATTTAGTGGAGCTTATTCGGACCACAATCGGGATCACAAGCGGAGGAAGAATCGTACTAAATCGATGAGATCGATTGGTGATAAACTAGATGCAAAGCAAGAAAACAGTCTGTAGCCATCATATTGTGTTGTGGCTTCTGCTTCCGTGATTTCTCTCATGATGACTATCCTAACGACTTATTGACATAGAGGCAGAAATCCACGTAGGCTAATTGCATGGAATAAAGCTGAAAGTCTAATTGTTTCTCTAAAGCTAGAGAATATGAATTCCTTCAGTCATACATTATGAACAGTCTATAATTCACTTTCACCTAATATGCCTTTCCATGATGATATGCGGGAGCTGAACTCAAGTTCCTGTACACCAAGAAATATGTTCTATTTAAGTTTTTTCCAATATCCAAGAGGCATTACATCATGATAGGGATCCTATTATAAAGATTCACATATTCCATCCTCCTATGAAAGAAATAGAATTAATCCTAGATTCCTTAAAAATAAATAATTTAACACATTTTAGGTATATCAATGAGTTATTTGGATATGTTTCAAGTTATTGTTGGTTTTGTGATGCAAAAAGAAATATGTTTGGAAGACAAGGCTGCAGTTAGAATGGATATAAAGTAGAAGACATGGATAAGAAGGTGAATCCAGTTTTTAGTGCCACTGCCTCCTGATAATGAGGTATTGATTAGGTTGGCTTCATGAGAGCCAAATCTTAGGGATCTAGAGAAGATCAGCCATAGATTTACTATAGACTCATTGAGAGAGTTGAAGATTGAAAGATAAGATTTTGTTTAAATAGTAGAGAGGCATTGATTAGATTGGATTCATGAGAGCCAAATCTTAGGGACCTAGAGAAGATCAACCGTAGATCTACTATAGACTCATTGAGAGAGTTGAAGATTGAAAGATAAGATTTTGTTTAAACAGTAGAGAGATAGTACTTTGAGGATATGCTATCCAAGAATGGTAGGGCTTTTATATTTGAATTGCATGAGATAGATTGTGTTGATCTAGGAGTTGTTGCACCCATGCTTATCTTTATGATTCCACATATATCCTAGCACTTAAGGCCTATTCCAATTCAAAGGGCACACTTTCCTAAACTAACAGATCTATTGAATGAGAAGATAAGGACGGGAATTCTAGATCCCTCTTTAGCTACATATTCCAAGAGGTGGTTCATAGTGTTGAGATATCGAGCTCCACTCGTGATATGCCAGGGTGACCGTTGTGCATTTATGTCACCGACTTGTTAGCTGCAGATACGGTTGGTACACCGCCCATGAATAATAGCTAGATGACAGCTATCCTTATCTACTCTAGTTCGTGGCTCAGTTAGTATGCCACCTTAGTTAGCTGAGTTTGGTTTGAGACCCATATATAGGGTTCTTCTATTT
This sequence comes from Lygodium microphyllum, assembly GCF_053477565.2. Classification (NCBI taxonomy): domain Eukaryota; kingdom Viridiplantae; phylum Streptophyta; class Polypodiopsida; order Schizaeales; family Lygodiaceae; genus Lygodium; species Lygodium microphyllum. The sequence continues at coordinate 35,460,533 of NC_141163.1, read as the reverse complement.
CTTTTGCACTAGAGTTCTTTTGGCTTACATAACTAAGAAGAGGAAAACTATTTTCAGCCTCCACCTATGTGTGTATTTCCCCATTGTACAAGCAAGAAAGCTACAAGTGAGACTCCTTCCTTCTCTCCCACAATCTTGACATGGTATCAGAGCCTTGTTTGTGGTAAGGAGCTCAAGAAAGCAAACCAAGTTCGCAGTGTTCTGGTAAGAGGACCACTGTTGCTTTCATTTTTCTGTTTTGGGAGCAAGTCTCTGCAGGTAGCACAGCCGAAAAGTGCAAGAGTGCATTGTCTCAGATTGAGACGTCCTTCGCGGTGTAGCAAGAGGGCATTTCGAGGCCATTTTTGATTTCGAGGGCATTTCGCCCTGTTTTTTTTATTCGAGGCCATTTTGGGGGCCTGTTTTGGAGGTGAAAGTTTTCTGCACGCACTCAGGAAAAGGCCCAGTTTTTTGTTATGCAACCACTGTTCTACAGGCCGGTGAAAAGTTACCATAGAAATTGCATCATATGCCTCTACGCAGAGACATTGGGAGTTACAGAATCATCCTTGATGCCTGTTGATGCAAAATCGTCACTAGGAAGTGACTGTGTGGTCAAATACCACTTTCGTCAGTTTTGCAGATTTGCCCTTGTGAGGCTGAAGCTGTGTTTTTTGCAGTGACAGAATTTTTTGCAGTGTTCTGTAATGGCGTCTGATTCTCTTTCACAGATTGTCATTGAAAAGCTTGACAAGAATAACTTCCAAGCATGGAAGTTTAGAATGACGAATTTCCTTATGGGAAAAGGATATTGGGAATTCGTTGCAGGAAATGAAGAAGAACCAGTTCTTCCTGATGTTCCCAATCAACAACAAATGCAAGCATTTAAAGGATGGCATGAGAGAGCCAGAAAAGTTATGTACTGGCTGTCTATCAATATTTCAGACTCTATGATTGTGCATATTCAGGATGCAAGTACGCCAAAGGAGGATTGGGATACTTTGTCAAAAATGTATAGCACAAATACGCAATCCAGGAAAATGCAGCTCAAACAAGAGTTGCACAATGTGCAAAGAGACAGCATGAGCATCAATGACTACCACATGAAGGTGAAGAAGATTGCAGATGCACTTGCTTCCATTGGGTTGCCAGTGGAAGATGATGATTTAGTTTCAGTGACATTGAATGGTCTAGGAAAGGATTATGCACAGTTCCGAACATCCATTTCCGTCCGTGAAAGATTTCCTGATTTTGAGAAGTTGATTGCTCTTCTAATTTCTGAGGAGCAGAGAAATGGTGGTGCATCTTCTTTAGGAGGAACTTCAAAAGAAGCTGTCTTCTACTCAAATGCTAGAAGAGGTAGAGGCAGAGGTAGAGGAGGCCGATCTGGAGGCCGTGGTAGAAATCAGAATATGCAGCAAACTCAAGAAAACCAGTCCTATGGAGAAGGATGTGGTAACTCTAGTGGCAGGGGGAGCCAAAGAGGTCGTGGTGGATGGCAAAGAGGCCAAAATGCAAACAGCAATGTTGAATGCTACTACTGTAGTAAAATGGGTCATATGGCTAAAGACTGCTATAAAAAGCAGAATGACATCATGAATGGAATTTTGCAACAAGAGAAAAATGCATCTTCTAGTAGACATGGTGATGACAAAAATGAGCACTTGTTTATGGTGCAGCACATGACCAATTCTGTGACAAGTGCAGAAGAAAGCAACGATGTGTGGTATGTTGACTCAGGTGCATCAAACCACATGACAAGTCATGCAGAATGGATGCAGGATGTAAGGAAAATGGAAAAACCAGGATTTGTGGAGACTGGTGATGATACTGCACATCCTATTGTGCAGATTGGAAATATTCCTTTGTCTATGTAGGATGGGAAAAAGAAATACATGTCGGATGTATTTCATGTCCCGAATATCACCAAGAACCTGGTTTTTGTTGCTCAAATGGTTGAGCAAGGCTTGCAGATCAGATTTAATTCCCATGGATGCTTTGTTGAGGATATGAAAAATAAAGGTCGCTTGATAGCAAAAGGAAAGAAGAAGGGCAGAATGTTTAAGTTGAATGCAGACATGCCTGAATTGAGTGCAGCAATGTTTGCATATGGGACCGGTATAGTTGCAGATATTGATATCTGGCATAAACGCATTGGTCATGTTAATGTACAGTGACTTAAATCAATGCAAGCCCAAAATATTGTTGCAGGATTGCCTAAATTCAAGGTTGCAGAAATGCATAAGGTATGTGAAGCCTGTCAATTTGAAAAACAGGCAAGGAAACCATTTCCTAGACATGTTTAAGAGAGTAAGAAGCCATTGGAATTAATCCACTCTAATGTGTGGACTACTAAAGCTGCATCTATTGGAGGCTGTCATTATTTTGTCACTTTTATTGATGACTATAGCAGAAAAGTTACGATGTATTTTATGAAAAAGAAAAGTGAAGTTTTTGGGCATTTCAAAACTCTTAAAGCTATGGTTGAAAAAGAAAAAGTCCTGTAAATAAAATGCCTAAGATTAGATGGAGGGGGAGAGTGGGGGAGAGTACCTCTCAAATGAGTTTGCAAGGTTCTTGCAGGAGCATGGCATAAGGCAACAATATTCATGTAGTCATACCCCACAGCAAAATGGAATTGCAGAAAGAAAAAACAAGCATATTGGAGAGGTATCTCATGCCATGCTCAATGAAAAAGACCTGCCAGATTTTTACTGGGCTGAGGCAGTTGCTACAGCAGTCTACATAATGAACAGAACTCCCACTGCAGCAATACATGGCATGACTCCAGAGGAGAGGTATACTGGTAGGAAACCAGATATTTATCATTTGAAATTTTTTTGTTGCATTGCCTATGTTCATGTGCTAGATGAGTTGAGATCCAAGTTGGATCCAAAAGCTGAGAAGTGCATCTTTATTGATTACTCTCTGCAGCAAAAAGGGTATAGATGCTATAACCCTTCTACTCGTAAGTTTACAGTGAGCAGAGATGTTGTTTTTGATGAGATGAGTAGCTGGTATAAACCAGTAAATGTGATTGATGATGTAGATGCACAAAATGGTAATGCTGCACAGAATTCACAGCAGCAGTCACAAAATATTAGTGGACCTGGAGCGTCCTCTAGCAGTGGTTCACATTCTTCGCCATGGACAGGTAGATTGAGATCAGGAGAATCTTCTCAAAGCAATGTAGATAGTGGTATGCAGGTATCACAAAAAGGAAAAGAGAAGGTAGATCAGCCCATGTTTGATGTGAATGCAGGTCACTCTTATGTGGATGGTGAATCCAGTGGCTCAGAGCAGAGCATTGATGATGAGTTGGGCATTCCTTCTATTGTTAAACCTAGAGTAAGGAAGACCAGGGATGTTTTGAGAGCACCTGGGAGTAAACCTACTTTGCGCAGGTCTACCATAGCTAGGTATCCTGTGGATAGGCTGAAATATGATGGATTTACAGCCATTCACTATGCCTATATGGTCAAAGTGATGCAGGAACAAGAACCCACTTCTTTTGAACAAGCCATGGGAAAAGAAAAATGGGAGAAAGCCATGGATAAAGAAATGGATGCCTTGGAAGCAAATGCTATATGGGAATTGGTACCTTTGCCTAAAGATAAGAATGCAATTGGTTGTAAGTGGGTTTATAAGGTGAAGCACAATGCAGATGGTTTTGTGGACAGATACAAGGCAAGATTAGTAGTCAAGGGGTATGCACAAACATATGTCATTGATTATGAAGAAAAATTCAGTCCGGTTGCAAGGATGGTAACCGTAAGAGCAGTCATTGCTATGGCTGCATCAAATGGATGGTCTTTACATCAAATGGATGTAAAGAATGCCTTCTTGCATGGTGATTTGCAAGAAGAGGTCTATATGGAGAAGCCACCAGGTTATGTGCATGTTGTTCATCCTGAGTTTGTTTGCAGGTTGAAGAAAGCCTTGTATGGCTTGAAGCAAGCACCTAGAGCATGGTCTGACAAGATAGGACAGTATCTTGTCACTATTGGCTTTCAGATTTTCGAGGCAGATTTCTCACTTTATGTGAGAAAAACACAGAAAGGTATTATGCTACTTGTCATTTATGTTGATGATTTGATTACAATAGGTGATAGTGATGAAGATATCCTTCATGTGAAAATGCTATTGAAGTAGAAGTTTGAGATGAAGGATTTGGGAGAGGTGCGTTATTTCTTGGGCATTGAGGTGATTAGATCACCAAGTGGGATACGGCTCTTACAGAGGCAATATGGATTGGACATGCTGTCCAAATATGGGATGACAGGCTGTAAGCCTATTTCAGTTCCTTTGGAGCAGAATGTAAAGCTGAGCGCAGATGCAGGTGAGCTTCTGGAAGACCCTACTATGTATAGACGCATAGTAAGAAGTTTGATTTATATGACTATTACCAGGCCAGATTTGAGCTATGATGTTGGATTGGTAAGTTAGTTTATGCAGGCTCCAAGAAAACCACATTTGGATGCGGCTGGATGCATACTCAGGTATGTGAAGTCCACATTGCAGTATGGACTACTTTATGAGACTAGGGTTCAGATACAATTGCATGGATACACTGATGTTGATTGGGCTAGTACTATTTCTGATAGACGATCTACCAGTGGATATGTGTTCTCTTTTGGGAGTGCTGCAATCACTTGGAGCAGTAAGAAACAGCCTACAGTTGCCTTGTCGAGTATAGAGGCTGAGTACAGGGGCACAGCAATGGCTGCATGTGAGGTAGCTTGATTGCATAAGCTACTTTATGATATGCATCAGCCTACAGATGGGCCAGTTGTCATTTATTGTGACAACATGAGTAGTATACACTTGGCAAATAACCTAGTCTATTATGCTAGGACAAAGCACATTGAGGTGCATTATCACTATGTGCAGGAGAGGGTTTTACTAGGTCTTATTGATCTAGTTTATGTCAGCACAGAGGATCAGGTAGCTGACATATTTACAAAGACATTGGGCGCAGAGAAGCTGCGCAAGTTCAGAGACATGCTTGGTATGCAGGAATTGGGATTGAGCTCGAGGGGGAGTGTTGAGATATCGAGCTCCACTAGTGATATGCCAGGCTGACCGTTGTGCATTTATGTCACCAACTTGTTAGCTACAGATGTGGTTGGTACACCGCCCATGAATAATAGCTAGATGACATCTATCCTTATCTACTCTAGTTTGTGGCTCAATTAGTATGCCACCTTAGTTAGTTGAGTTTGGTTTGAGACCCATATATAGGGTTCTTCTATTTCTTTTGTACTAGAGTTCTTTTGGCTTAAACAACTAAGAAGAGGAAAACTGTTTTCAGCCTCCACCTGTGTGTGTATTCCCCCATTGTGCAAGCAAGAAAGCTACAAGTGAGACTCCTTCCTTCTCTCCCACAATCTTGATACATAGTTCCAAAGAAGAATGGGATATTGAGATTTATACAGAATATGCCATGAGTGAATAAGGTGACTATCAAGAATGTGGGAGAGGACCATTTATAGATGAATTTGTTGAAGATTTTGTAGGGAGAGCCACATATTCATTAGGTAATCTGTATTTATTCTATGGCCTATTTCAATTGGAACTTGAGAGTAGAGATCTTACCACTATAAAGAAACCATTGGGTTTAGTTTGCAAATGTACCTTGCCACAAGGGCCTACAAAATATGTGTCCACATAATGAATGGCATGAACAAAATGCTTAGAGATTATATCCACGTCCAACTATGTCTTTCTTCAATGATGTACCTGTGTTGAAGAAGAGAAGGATGAGGAAGTGGATTACTAGGGATGACGGAGGTTTGTAGTAGCTCATATTATTGATTGTGAAAAGATATTGACCAGGCTTGAAGAAGTGAATTTGACATCACTTTCACATCAAAAATTAATTTTTGGAGTGAATGAAGTACTGATAGTTATTTACATGTATGGGCCTTATAGATGAATGCCATCCCCAATAAAAGTGGATGCTACAGAGAAGATTGAGGAGACCTATTGTTCTCTATCTAATGTGAGAAGGTTTTTAGGTGCTTGTGTGTCTTACTTGATTCAGATACTCCAATTTGATTATTTTGCAAATGATTTGTACTATTTATTGGATAGGAAAGACATGAGAAATATTAAGGACAATGCCTACTTTAAGGAAAGAAAATTACATAAGTGGAAGGCCTATTGCTATTCCTATTGATACTAGTCTAATTGGCATAGTATGGGCTATTGGACATGATGATGATGATGAAGGTAACATGTATGTAGTTTGATTCAGAGCAAAGGTATTAAATGAGATGTACAGAAGATACATGTACATGAAGAGAGTGATGTTGAGAGATGTGATTTCCCTAAAGTGTGTAAAGAGTATTTCATTGGAGCATCACTAATATCGGAGATGGATTGCTTGCCTCCTCTACTAGTGATTATTACCAATTATACAACTCTAAACATAGCTATCGTGTTTTTTGTGGAAACTCAAATATAGGAAAGACAAGGGAAAGTAGCACCAGACATAAGAGAGAACTCTCATATATGAATAGATGAATATTTTTTTAGATCTAGATGAGATTTAGAACTATTATACTATTATTACACAAAGATTTGCAAGGTTGAAGTGTTGACCTTAGAGTTTTCTCAAGATATTTCCGTAGTTTATGAGCAATTCTTGTTAGTATATCAAGCTTCCATTACTCTTCAGTTAGTCTATGATGCTAAGAGGCATATTCCACGGTGGATTTCGTGAGGTTTTGCTATGGATTGCGTAAAATTATATTTGTTGGGCAAACAGAAGCTACTAATAGTATCATTTTAGATCTTTTGCGTGCATACACAATTTCAAAACCACAAACATGGGATACACATTTACATTTACTTTAGTTTGCATACAATACCACACCACATACAGCTACACAGAAAGCACCATTTGAAATTATTTATGGATATAGATTACCTACACATGTTGCACGATTGTCAAATAAAGTTCAAGCTGCTGATGATATTGTTAACATGCATGCTACTATTTTTTATGAAGTTAAAGATATGATTGCGAAAACGTAGCAATCATACACAAAACAAGCCAACAAGAAAAGAAAAGCTATGAGTTTCAAAGTTGATGATTATGTTTGGTTACGTATTGAAAAGCGAAGATTACAAAGTATTGACAAACACCCTGTTGTAAAGTGAGCTCCTAGATTTTATGGACCTTTCAAGATCATTCACAAAATCAACGACAATGCATTTAAACTAGAATTACCACAACACTAGAAAATCCACAACACTTTTCATATTAGTTTATTACAACCTTTTAGAGGCCAAGTACCTGTACATACTGTTTATGAAAACCCTCCTTTGCTAGAAGAAAAAATTGAAATCCTTGAACCTGAAAATATTCTAGATACTGACTTTATGACCACTAGAACTAGCTGTAGATATTCTAGATATTTGGTTAAGTTTAAAAATCATCCTGTTGAAGAGGCCCAATGGATGCACGCTCGAGACCTAAGTGCTTGCCCTTCATTGTTGGCTCCACATTGAGCTAATAGCAATTTAGGACAATTGCTATCCTACCCCGGGGGTATTATGCCACGAGGCATATTCCATGATGGATTCCGTGAGGTTTTGCGGTGGATTCCGTAAAATTATATTTGTTGCCGGGGCTCATACACAAGGTGGATTCCTTGTGCGAAAATTCAATGGGGATGCCTGTCCTTTTTGGGCATCTTGTTAATTTAATGTGCAAGTGGGTGATTTCATAGCGGGTGATTTCGCAAGATACATATTTTAATGGACGTTTATGAGCTTAGAGTGCACACTCGTAATAAATTAAGGTTAGGATTGAGTTCTAACCAATTTATTTACTTTGTAGTTGAAGACTGCTGGGTATTCACTTTTGTTAGTTTAATTTAATTATATTCTAACAATTGTGAATGCTTCAGTTGATGTGTAGAGCAGGCAACGATGGCATTGGGAAGCACTGGCGATAGCATGTATTCAAGTTATTTAGAAGAAATTATCATTTTTTATGGACGCACATCTGAGGCGTACCACCAATATTTATTTTGATGCGCATACTTATTGAAGCGCCTAACATTTATTTATTATTTTGTATGCTCATGGATGCACGATTTAAATATTTGTTATTGGACATTGTATTTGGGCACAGCCCAACTCTTTGAGTGCCCAATTGCTTTAATTATTTAGTGGAAAAAAAGCAAACACAAAAGCTAAAGCATGCTAATTGTAAATTGGGCTATTTTTTTTTAGCTTGGAGATGAATAATATATCAAATACATGCTTTGTGGAGCGCTCACATAAGGCATGGGGGGAGATTGTACCCAATTAGTCTTTTGCTTCATGTCATGCAAGTCTTCTCTCTTGTTTTTTGTGCAAAAATAGAGTTTTTTTGTTCTTGGAAACCTTCTGATGCTCGCTACGCATGCATACAACATCCGATCTGTGCACCAGTCTATCTTTACGTGTGTGACTGACATTAGCTGGATACAGCTCTACACATGTGTGATATTCAATAAGTTGGTGTAGCTAGTGACTCAACCACAATTAGTCTTGGTTAGTCATACCTATGTGTGTAAGTCTCTTTCAATTAGTATGATGGAAGAATAATGAAATAAAAACAAGAATGAACTGAGGCTCATCTTCCGCTCCACCTTGTATCTCTCCCTCTCTTCCAGAATGGTATCAGAGCTTGAATGCTTGAAGCCTGAAGGCTTGGTAGTGGCCATTTGACATCAAGACATCAGATCTGAAGAAAACGCCATCAAAGGAGACTGTGCCTGCAACCCGTTTTTTTGTAGAAGCTATATCTTGCTATAGAAATGGTTTTTAGAGAAACGGCTTGCAACTCTAGACCATTTCGATGTGGCCTACAACTTTGCAAAAGAAAGTTTTTTCAAATTTCTCACAGATTTTGAGGTATTTAGCACAAACCTATGTAGACTGGTTGTTTATTGTAGTAAACACCAGGTGATTCTAGGGCACTGGTGGCTTTCATCCTAACAATGTATATGCCCTTATTATCATGCATTTGAGCATGATATTGGAGTGTTAAATGCTCAGTTTTGGAGCTTATTTCCAGGCTGGAGATAGTGAATTGGTTGTTGCTGTCTTGAATTTGGAAATAATATACCTATAGGGTTGAAGTATTTGTGATGCTTATTTGCTAGTGATAAATGCTTGGATCATACCACTTGAGTGGTATATGATTTTTGGGATATTGTGAGTGCTGAAAGTCCAAAGTTTGGACTGATTTTTTGTTGGTTATACCAAGGTATTGACTGGTTATTGTCTGCATGAAGGATACCTATAATCTTCATTTGGCATACATGCACTATATTCTGATCGATTGGACATGTATCAACTCTTGCATAGAGTGGCAACTTAATGAGATGTTTTGGGACTGTTTTGAGGTCTGAATACTCTTTTTTTAATAAAGAAAATATCGCTACTTATACTATTGGGGATGGCACCCAACATGACATTCAGTACACAGGAATTGTTCCATTGTTGATACCTGATGGCAAGAAAAAGAGCTTGCATGATGTACTACATGTACCTACAATAACCAAGAATCTTTTGTTAGTTGGACAAATGGTAGAATAGAATCTGCAAGTGAGGTTTAATAGAGATGGATGCTTTGTTGAAGAATATGGTAATGGCTCCAAATTGATTGCTAGAGGCCGAAGAGATGGCTGAATGTTTACTCTTGATGCATCAATTCTAGAATTGAAAGTAGCCATGTTTGCACATGATGATGGTGCTATATGGGATGTTGAGATATGGCATAAGCGGATTGGCCATGTGAATGTACAAAACCTCAAATCTATGCGGCAGAAGGAGATCAGTGTGCTTGGACTGCCTAAGTTCAAGTATCATGACTTTGGACATGTATGTGATGCATGTCAATTTGGAAAGCAGACACGGTTTCCATTTATGAGACTTGTACGGAATAGCTCACGACCCTTGTAGTTGGTACATTCAGATGTATGGGGTCCGTCTCATAATGCTTCGTTTGGTGGTGCTCGTTACTATGTATCCTTCATCGATGATCTCAACAAGTATACTTGGTTTTACATACTGAAACATAAGGATGATGTGTTTCATGCATTCAAGGACTTCAAGAAGCATGCTGAAAATGAGTTGAGCTATAAAATTTCATGTCTTAAATCAGATGGAGGCGCAGAATATGTCTCTAATTACTTTGACAGGTACCTTGCTAAACATGGGGTCAAAAGAGAGTTAACTTGTAGTTATATATCACAACAAAATGGTGTAGCAGAAAGGAAAAATAGGGTACTGATGGAATCAGCAAGATCTATGCTTAATGAGAAGAGTTTTCCAAATGGTTATTGGACTGAAGTAGTAGTTACTGTTGTCTATGTGTTGAATAGATGTAATGTCTCCTCCCTCCCCCCCCCCTCCCCCCCCCCGCGGTGACCCTTGTACTATCCCCCCTTTAATTTTTTCAAATTTTTTTATCTCTCCCCCTGTCGTGTGCATGGCGGGGAGAGAGAGAGAGAGAGAGGGAGTAAAGTACATGTTAAGGGGGGGGGCATGCAGCCCCCCCAGGTGGCAGGAGGTGCCGTCCTCCCCACCTTATAAAGACCACCCCCTCCCTCCATTGGCACAGGCCCCCCCATCTTCTATGCAGGCGGCCCCCCGTTGACCGTGAGCAATAGCGCCCCTTCCTCCGGCTCTGTAGTACACTTCTCCCCCCCTCTGTCTGGGGTATAGTGCATCCCCTGGCATTCGATCAGCAGCCCTCCCCCCCTGTGATTGTTGTGAGGGAGAGAAAGGAGAAGAAGAAGAGAAAGGGAGAATAAGAAGAGGAAGGGAGAAAAAGAAGAGAGAGAAGAGGGAGAGAGAAGGAGGAGAAGAAGGAGAGGAGGAGAAGAGGGAAGAGGGAGAGAATAAGAGAAGGAGAGAGAGTGGGAAGGAGAAGAAGAAGAAGAGGTAGAAGGAGGAGAGGGAGAGAAGAAGAGAAGGAGAGAGAGAAGGGAGAAGAAGAAGAAGAAGAAGAAGAGGAGAAGGAGAAGAAGGAAGAGGGAGAGAGAGGAGAAGAAGGAGAAGAAGAGGAAGAGAGAGGAGAGGAAGAAGGAGAAGAAGAGAGAGAGAGAGAGAGAGAGGGAAGGAGAAGAGGAGGAAAAGAAGAAGGAGAGGAGAGAGAGAGAAGAAGAGAAGGAGAGAGAAGGAAGGGGAAGAGAAGGAAAAGAAGAAGGAGAGGAGAGGGAGAGAAGAAGAGGAGGAGAGAGAAGGAAAAGAAGAAGGAAAGGAAGAATAGAGGGAGAGAAGAAGAGAAGGAGAGAGAGAAGAGAGGAAGGGAAGGAGAGAAAGAGGAGAGAGAGAAGGAGAAGCAGAAGAGGTAGAAGGAGAGAAGAGAGAAGTAGAAAAAGAAGAAGAGGAAGGAGAGAGAGAAAGAAGGAGAAGAGAAGAGAAGAGACGAAGAGAGGGAGAGAGAGAGAAGGAGAAAGAGAGGGGAAGAGAGTTGGAGAGTGAAGACGGTTTGAGGAGCCACACTCAAGCCACCCCCTCATCAGCAAAGGATCCCCGGCCCGTGACCTTTCCCTCCTGAACCGGTCATCTTGAAGGCCGTTAAGGCCCGGACTATCCAAACCCCAAGTAGAAATGGCTCCCAAGAAGAAAATCACGAGAAGTGTAGGTGCCAAAGCTACCGTTGGTACCAGTAATGTGGGAGAGGCGAGCGGAGTGACCAACGCAATAAACGCCCCTAGAACACAAATCCAACCCAGGTTCTTTAAGCATTATAGTTAATTTATTTCTCGTGGAAGAGATAAAAGGGTTAGCTACGTGCATGGAACAAGGACGAGTCGTAGGATTTTTATTTACTCTAAGCACTCGATTGCATGCGTGAAATGGTAGAGTATGGAGTTCGCATAAGTTGATATGCATGAAATGATAGCTTTTACACACATAAAATGATAAGGTTTTTGCATTATTTCACATAAAATAAAAGCTTTTAAACTAGTTTAGTGCATGAATAGTCATTTAGAATTCATGCTTTGCAATCATGACTAAAAGAAACACATGAAATGATAGTTTCCAATGGATAGAAACCTAGACCTTCATGGGATCCGGTGCATTAGGAATAAGTATGATTGCTTGTGAATTGTTTTACCGATCATGCTGTGGACTATCGCAAATGGATACGCTCCTAACTTAATTGAAGCAGGAGACCTAACCCTGAAAGGATTGTTGACCCAAGATATGCTTGGTTGTTTGAAAGGGTCGTAAATCCCTTGAGCAAGTATTTTGATACATCCAAGTTAAATTCTAATTGTGCATGCAATGGGATTGCGATACCTTAAAGCAAGAGGTTGTGCATTCAACTGTTTGTTAGTGTGGTTTTGGATGTTAACCCAAGTGGGATGTGATTGATGATTGCACGGCCGGGACTAGGATGACTGATTGCCATGGAAACAAAAGGGATGTTTTTCCTAGTAATTATTTTTAAGTTGTTTGCTTCAGCTGTGGTTGATTTCTTAAAGGGATAATTAAGGAAGGATGACACTAGCTACCCCCCGCAAACCACCAAACCCTAACCAAGGGGGTTGTGAATCTGCACCGAGAATGTGGACCAAACCCGCTGCGAGAGGTCTCTCCGTGGAAATTACTTGGTGTAGGAGGACGCTTGGGTGCGAGTGGGGGCTCTGGCCGTAAATCCCAATGCCTCAGGACCTTATACAAGAGTTCTACATGACTCAAGATGGGATCTCAAGGCCTTGATACTAGTCGCAAGGTAGAATCTTGGTAGGATAAACCTTCAGGTTCTGTTGCTAGGAAACAGAAGGATTTTTCTACGGAGGCAGAAAGGAACACTTAATTCTCTTGTATGGGCGGGAGACAAACATTAATCTGAAGATAAGTTAAGGAAGTGTTTGATCTTGTTTTATCTTGTCTTCGTGTCTGTGCCCTAAATTACGTAAAGGAACCTATGACTAATGGGTTAATTAAGGAAGTTGCTTTTATGTGCCAAACATAATGTGGTAGGTAATTAGATGAATAAAACAATCCCCGAGGGAAGCGTGGTGGATGTGACCAATGGGTCTGTCCTACGGAAGGGTGGTCTCGGTTAGCCGAGAGCTTTCCTCAAGGGAAATGTTAACGAGAAATGTTAGGAAAAGTCAGACTTCAGGCGATCCTAGTGGGAACGGCCGGATAAGTTCCGTTGCGGGGCAGACTTGAGAGACCCTAGTTGGCAAACCCCGCATCATTCCTTGGGAGTGCCGAGTAGTGTCTTCTAGATATAACTCTCAATGGACTGCTAAGACATGTCCCGTGAATTGAGGAGCAGGCACATTACAATAGAACCCCTACGGCAGGGATTTATGATGTAACTCCATATGCGAGGTTGTATGGTCATAAGCCTGACATTTCACACTTGAAGGTATTTGGTAGCATTGAATATGTGCATGTTCCTAATGAAAGAGGAAGAATTTGGATCCTAAAGATGTCAAGAGTGTGATCCTTGGTTATACACGAGAGCGGAAAGCTTACAAGTGTTATGTATCGTCTACACATGAGGCATTGATTAGCAGAGATGTTGTTTTTGATGAGCTGGCATCGTGGTATGGTAATTCTATTGGAGTGGCTACTGATGGATCAGCTAGCACTAGTAATGCTAAAAATACACCTAGAATTAGTACATCTATAAGTGGTCCTACATGTGATGGGTCACCTATAGTAAGACCTTAGTCAGGACTCTTGCGGAGTCATACTCCTACATCCATTAACACAGATATGTCATTGAGGGGGAGATTGGATTAGGGGAAAGAAAAGATGCTTGAGGATGTGACATGTCCACTTTTAGCAGGTTATGAGTCATCTAACAGTGACAGTTTGGATAGTGAGTTGGGAATTCCATCTATTATGATGCCTTGAGCAAGATAGAGTCATTATGTACCTCCTCATGAGAGGAAAGCTCAGAGTGAGCCATAGTTACAGAGATTTGAGAGAGTCAGAGAACTAGCTGAAAGGTTTCCATATAGTGGTTATTCAGCTCTCCATTATGCATATATGGCTGGTGTGACAGGTTACAAAGAACTTACAAAGTTTGATGATGCAGTTATAGATGATAATTGGTGTGCTGCCATGGATGAGGAGTATGCAACCTTGGCTGAAATGAGACATGGGAATTGGTTGAGTTGCCTGAAGGCAAAGTCCCCATTGGCTGCAAATGGGTGACAAGGTTAAGTGCAAGTCAGATGGTTCGTTAGAACGCTATAAGGCTAGGCTAGTTGCAAAAGGGTATGCATAGCAATATGGCCTTGATTATGAGGAGACTTTCAGTCTGGTGGCTAAAATGGCAACAGTTAGAACTGTCATTGCTTTGGCAGCATGCAAAGGCTCAAAATTATGCCAAATGGACATCAAGAATGATTTCTTGAATGGTGATTTGGTTGAGAAAGTATATATGGAGCAACCTGAAGGCAATGTTCACCCGGACTTTCCTACACATGTATGTAAGTTGAAAGAAAAAGGCTTTATATGGACTGAAACATGAACCTAGAGCATGGAATGCTTGGATTAGCAATTATTTACAACAACATGGATTTAGATTGGGTGATGTAGATCATAGTCTATTCACAAAGAAGACACATCATGGATATGTGTTTCTAGTGGTTTATGTAGATGATCTTATCATCACTGGAGATGATGAAGAGGGCATTGCTGAAATAAAATCATGTTTACAAGCTAAATTCAGAGTCAAAGACCTTGGTGAACTAAAGTATTTTCTTGGGATTGAGGTAGTCTCTACACCTCAAGGTATATGGCTACTACAGAAGCAATATGATCATGACATGTTATAGAAGTATGATATGGCTCAATGCAAGCCTATGGAGACACCTCTTGATCAGAATGTCAAGCTGCAGATTGATGTTGGAAATGACATAAAGAATGTGACCATGTATCGATAGATGATGGACAGCTTGATATACTTGACTATTACCCATCTTGACTTATGTTATGCAGTGGGGCTGATTAGTTAGTTCATGTAGAAGCCTTGCAAACCTTACTTAGATGTAGTCAGGAAGATCATGAGATATGTAAAGGGTAGTATAGATTATGGATTGTTTTATGCATATGGAAAATCTCCTGACTTGACAGGGTTTAGTAATGTTGATTGGGCTGGTTGTGCTTATGATAGGAGATCAACCAGTGGTTATGCATTTGGATTGGGCAGCAGTATGATTATTTGGCAGAGTAAGAAACAGCTTGTTGTTGCATTGTCTAGTACAGAAGCTAATTACAGAGGAGCTTCCTTAGCGGCTTGTGAAGCAGTTTGGTTAATGAAACTGCTCAAAGAGTTGAAAATATAGTTGGAAAGTAGAGTGAGATTGCATTGTGATAACCTCAGTAGTGTTATGTTGGCTAGCAATCCTGTCTACCATGCTAGGTCCAAACATATTGAGGTTCACTACCATTTCATTAGAGAAATGGTTCTTATAGGGCAAATTTACTTGATTCATGTGAAGACTAAAGACCAGGTAAGCGGACATATTTACCAAGTCTCTTGGTAAAGAAAAGTTCATATATTTCAAACAGCTACTTGGAGTTTATCAGATGGTTTGAGCTTGAGGGGGACTGTTAGAATATCAAGCTCCCATTACTCTTCAGTCAGTCTATCTTTACATGTGTGACCAACATTAGCTGAATACAACTATACACGTGTGTGACATTCAATAAGTCGGTGTAGTCAGTGACTCAACCATAGTTAGTCTTGGTTAATCATACCTATGTGTGTAAGTCTCTTTCAGTTAATATGATGGAAGAATAATGGAAGAACAACAACAATGAGCTGAGGCTCATCTTCCACTCCACTCTATCTCTCTCCCTCTCTTCCAACAATTCTTACATTGTTTATGCAGAGATTGGTATTTTTCAATCACTGAAGCTTTTTGCTTGAAGTTATGGGATCTAAGTTATTGTCTTGGAAGTGTTATTTGACTAAGCTACCATCTTGATCATAGGATTGGAAGTCAAAAAGTGACAGTGAAATTGTATAGATATTGAAGCAATTAAGGTTCTTTATGAGTAATAGAGAATACATTTTATTTTCTCTCTTGTATACTTCTCTTGCCTACAATTTCTTTCATCTCTCACCTATAAAATCATATTCTCTAGACCCAAGTGGTTTTAGGCCTAACACTTTTCCCTCCTTGACAATGGAGAGACCTCTTGCTACTAGAGCCAATCTTAGCTTCTAGGATGGAACTTGGTTCTTGTTGAGGGAATCTAGTGATGAGTGACTTAGGATTCCTCAATTAACCCTCTTAGGAGATTTCTAACATTTAATGATGTTAACCCTTGGAAGACAAAGATGGAAAATATGGAAAATTGAAAGCGAAAGATAGTCCCAAGGCAAGAGAAGACGAAGGACAAAGGTGCATAATAATAAGTACACCTTAATATTTCTGCAAAAAGAGTGCCATACACATTGTAATTTATTTTGTAAAAGAGCATCGGGCTCTCTGTTAGGCAAATTGTAAGAATATGAGGCATGCATTAAGTCCATGCCAATAGGAAAGGAGGAGGCAAAGGAGTTGAAGAATGAATAAAGACCAGACCACAAAGGAGATGGCCATCCAAGGAGGAGATAGGGCATGCATAAAAGTCAAAAAGTGAATGAAGAAGCTCATTCTTGGTGTGTGGCCAAACTTGCACTCTTCTTATTCTTGCTTCTTGCTTCATTCTTATGTATAAGAGAGAGAGCGGGAGAGAGAGGGAGGGAGTATGAGAGAGATAGAGAGAGAGAGTGTGTGTGTGTGTGAGTGAGGGATCATGGAGAAGCTCTTCTTCTCCTTTTTTCTTCACCTTCATCTTCTTCTCTTCTCCTTTCTCATGCATATGGCTATGGATCTTGAAGCGTGGGGCTTGGAGATGGGGCTCACTTAAAAGTGCATCTTGAATTGTGGAGCTACTGGTGGAGCTACTAGCGGATTTGTGGAATGGGGCAACTCAATCGGATTCAAAGGTAAGCCCAATATATTTGTGTGTGGAAGAGTGCACATGGCTATATGAGAGATACCCATAGCTCTTGGCTTGAAACACTTGAAGCAATAAGTAGTCCGTGGGTCTTGGCAATGTGTTGGGGAGAGCAATGACATTTTGGTTCCATTGTTGTTGGGATCTATGGATTCAAGCTTGAGTGCTTGCACACTCCAAATCAAGTGACAGAGTGGGAGTTTGTCTCCAAAACGACACTTGGTTTAGGTAGGAAGCAAGGGGTCAGAGGGTGTTTGATCTCCTTTGTTTAATAGCTTAGATGTTGAAATACTTAGGAGCATTAGTTAGATAAGTGGTATATGGATTTACATTGGTAGGATGCATCAAGGTTTAGAAAATAAGGGAAAAAGAAGGAAAAGATAAGTCTCTGTAATAACTAGGACACATGGGAATAAATAAAGAAATAAAAAATAATGCATGGGAAGGAAAATAGATAGTAACATAAGAAAGAGAGAAACAAAAGGTGAGAAAGGGGGAAGAGAGAGCTCTTTTGAACACTATGAGATTGAGAGAGAGAGAGAGAGAGAGACACAGAGACACAGAGAGAGAGAGAGAGAGCTTTGAGAGAAGAGAGAGAGATATAGGTTAAGAGGCAACAATAATATCAATCCTTGGTATCATTGCATTCATGTGCTCCAGGTATGCTCTAAGTCTCCCCTGATGTTCATTGCATGAAGTTAGAACTTGGGATGCACCAAAAAGCTGTGCATTTAACCATCACAATCAATTTTGTGTCATTCAACTTTTTTCCTACATTGCTTAGATGACAATCCACAAGCCTTAGATGATTGATTTCTCATTGGACTCAAACATCTGAGTAGCCTTAACCCCCTCAAACTTGGATAGTCCACTCAAACTTGGACCACTTTTTGGGCCTCGAACAATCAACTCAAACACCCAAATGGACACCCCTTGTCCAAGTCTAAGTTTGACCACTCAAACAATTGAGTCTAGAACTTAGATGAGCTGTCCAAAACAAAAAATTTGAACCTTTTTTACCACTCTAAGACCTGGTAGGGCGAACATCTACTTTCCTAGCAATCCAAATTGGATCTCAAACCTACAGATGGAACCATAGAGTTGATTGTTACAAGAACCTTAACCTAATAGTCCAAGAGTGATTGAAATTATTGACCAAATTGCTTGCCCTTGGTAGTAAAGACTTAATCTGACTACCTTAGGGGCTAATCACCCCATCAGATCGCCTATCAAAACCCATGAGGAACCCATAAATGGATTGTTAGGAATAATTGCGATTCGTATGAAAGAGGTGCAATTGCATGAAACTAATTGGATGTAATTGAGTACATCCAAGATTGTGCCCTACATCATAGATAGTTAAGTGTATGTGAAAATTGGAAAGCTTGATTTTGCACAGCTCACATCAAGTCACACTGCTCAAGCATGCAAATGTGCATAAGGAAAAAATGAACTCACAAATCTTCTCTCTCTAAATCTTGGGTTTTCTATTAAAAAAAGGGGTAGTGGGGGATTTAAAAAGGGAGAATGAATAGTACACAAAATTTGAGTTTCTCTCACCTCCTATTTTCCCCCTTATTTTGGGAGAATTTTCAATTTCGGTTTTTTTCCCTCTTACGAAATCAGTTTGACCCAAAAGTTGAGCAATAGACCACTTTCCCTCTCTTCTCTATACTCGTGAATTTTCATCTCCATTGAAGCTCCCTATTGAGATTAATTAGGGTTTTGAGCATTCTGCTTACCTCTGCACTTTTTTCTCCACGCAGCTCCAGATTTTTGGGCAAAACAGAGATGCCCATCTCTCTTTTCATTTTCTCTTGTTTGCTATTTTTTCAATAGGGTTTGATGTCGTTTCTTACTACTATTGTTGTTTTATTGTAGAGGTTGTTTGGGGCAGGAGACAGAGGTGCTTGTCTCTCTCTCCTTTCTTTCCCCCCTCTCTCTATGTGTTATTTCTCTTTTATGTTGTGTTTTCAATAGAATTTGATGTTGGTTCTAATTGTTGTTTTCTTGCAGATTTTATTTGGAGCAAGAGGCAAAGATGTTAATCTCTCTCTTTGTTTGGTTTTTTTTTACTGATATATTTTTAATACAACATAATGTTAGTTCTAACCCTTGTTGTTGTTTTGTTGCAGAGATCATTTTGGGTGACATTTCATAAGTGCTTATCTCTCTCTCCCTCTCTCTTTCTCTGCGTATGTTTCCTCTTTTCTACTGTTTCTTCAGTATACCTTCATGTAAATACTATTTTTTGCAAAATTGTCTTTTGCTGAGATCAATTTGGGCAAGATTGGATAGGTGCTCATTTCTTTCTCTCTCCCGCGTACTCACACAAACTCTCTCTTTCTTCCTCTTTGCATTATCCCTTTTCTACTACCTTTACAATAGGGTTTGATGCTAGTTCTAACTTAAGGATCAATTGTTGTTGCAGCACTTAACATAAGGTAAAGCAGAGATTCCGTAGCTCAATTTACAAGTAAATCTACCATATTTTGTGGTACCAAAATTTATTCATTTAATTAGTGACTTTTATATTTGATGGGATTGATGTTTTCTTATGTCCATCATTTGCAATGGGTTTTGATTAGCAATGATTCAATCTTATCTTCAGCAAATCAGCTTATAGGTAAATTGGCCCTGTTTTGTAGTGCTTTTATTCATGCAGTTATCTAGATATTTTTTGCTAAAAGGGATTCATGCAAGTATTTTTGTTAAAAGGAATTCATGCATGTGTTTTTTTGTACATGCAGGTATTATACAAGGTTTAGGTGAAGCATATAATTCTCCATCAACTATTTTGATGTGGTGAGTGATTCCTTTATGTTGCATAATATGGATTTGCTGGAAGTCGATGGTTCAAAAATTCTCTGCTTTATTGGTCCTATGTGTCCATTTGAATCTCCATGCCAATTGGCAATGATCCATGAAACTCTTGTATCATATCATCCATATAACACACAATGTGTTGAGTCTTAGAATATCTGAAGTATCAATCCAATGTGCCTATTAAGATTTGCATGCCATGTTGCTCCTATCCTTGTAATAACTACTCTATAATACCCACATTTCATACAATGTATTGATTCAAATCAGACTCCTCTTCATTATAATAAAATTTATTTTGGCAAAATTCTCTGAGTATTCTTGTGCTATTCCTTTCATTATATTTCATGTAAATGGTATGATTAAAGTGATGTCTTGAAATTAAATCTATACTTTGTGTTGATGTATATATCCACATGCATTTTGATATTGATGTTTATGTCTTTTTACAAAAGTGTAAACATCTCTTAATGCCATGTTGAATTGTATGGCATATTGGTGATTACTGGGCAGACTTAAAATGCTTATTATTTAGGGGTTAATACATACTTCTTTGCATCTAATGCATAGGTTATAATGCTTGAGAGAAGAACAAGCATTCTGTCGATAGAAGTATGTAACAAAAAAGATGAAGAAGGGAATTGGAACAGTGATACGTATCATTGCTCGTCTTGGGTACATATGTGTCCAAGTATGAAGGGAGCTTTCAAGATGAAATCATTTGCAATTGTAGATGTATCAAAGCACTCAAAGGGTAAATTTTTAGCTCTCAGAAAAAAGAATGTTGATTCTCACCTTGTAACAAAGGCGTTTGTACAACACGTATTCATGCAAAAACAAATACACATTGCCCCCACTGTGCCCTTTCAACGAAACATTGCAAACAGTAAGTATTTGCAACTCAATGAGAATGAGAACTTTCATGATACCTATGTAACAACTTGTCTTGTATTTATAGAAGTATACCCTTCGGATTTGCTGTGAGTGGCAAAATGTTGAGAATTTCACTGGTTCTTTTAAGTTTTACCACCTCGAAATTGATAGATTGCTCTTTGAGGGGCGTACAGCTAAGCAACTCGCAAAGGACCTTGTTTTTTCCTATGACTCCAAGTACATATTACCCAAGAGGAGTCGA
This sequence comes from Lygodium microphyllum, assembly GCF_053477565.2. NCBI lineage: Eukaryota > Viridiplantae > Streptophyta > Polypodiopsida > Schizaeales > Lygodiaceae > Lygodium > Lygodium microphyllum. Next base: position 35,439,598 of record NC_141163.1, on the reverse strand, counting down.
GAATATGGAAGCCTTGAGTATATGCACATATCGAATCTCAATAGCATAGAATGTCTATTGTGTAGTAGCAACATTTTGCACATGTATAGCACAAAAATTTCCGTAGACATATTGAATTCTATGAGGCCAAGCACCAGCTCAAAGAATGTACATCTAAGCTGGTTCATACCGATTGCAATTTTTGCATACATGTTCAAGGAATGTAAGGGTTTGAGACATACCAAAAGCATGTACCTCATAAAAATACATTAGAGGACTATGTAACAAGGATTCTAGGCAAAAATTGGACATAAAAAATAACTCACAGTCCTGACACAGTGGTATGTCGAGTCACAACAAGGGACATGGCTTTCAGGTAAAAAGTTTCTCTCTTAGTTGACTATTATCTTACTTTGGGATGAATCAACTAACTTTCCTTTCCAATTACAGGTACTTTGTCGCACGACAAACTTTATGCCTAGTGTTCAAGTATCGTAGATGGAGGATGCTCAAGGGTAAATGGTTGTGCCTTTATCAAGACATGCGTGAAAGTGCAACTGTGGATGCTACTGTCATTTGTGAGGGCTACGAGCCCCAAGTGTTGCAAATGGAGGATGATTGGCCCTTGAGTATAATGCGCCATGAAATTACAATATTAATGCAGAATCCACCTGTTAGCTTCTATTTTAAACTAGATGGTAGGAAAATTCGAAGCTGAGCTGAGGATATTGTTACCAGCAGAAAGTGTGTGGTTCAACATATTTTAGAAATTTTAGAGTCTCCCTAAAATTCCCAACACCACAAGTTGTAATATCCAACACTTGTAAATTTTTGGATTTTTTTGGCCAATAGAATATTGTCACTTACAAACTTGCAATATTTAAAAATTATGCTATTTATGCAAAATCATATACTTGTTATACACTTTCCACATTAACAAATTTACATATGCATGTAAACTTTACAAAGATGTAAGAAAAGCCATAACTAAATATCGTATGCGAGCAACCCTTAATAGTTCAAAACTTAAGGTTTTTAAGGTAGAACTAGTTTAATTCTTGTTTCATTGTTTCATTTCACACTTTCTCTCTTCATCTCTTTATATCCACCACATCCCTCCTACCTGCTACGATGGATGCTCGCACACACTTTGATGAGTGGATCCACGAGACTATCTTTGCCAACCAGGGTGACGAGATATTCTAGGTTTCTCTAAGAACTTCAACCTTGAAAGTGTGCTCTCATCATTGGATCCCCCCCTTTAGGTTTTGGAAGACTTTGTGAGCACCATTGCTACATGCACATACTTCATCAAGGGATCCGACATGACTTGGGTGCCTCTAGAATAGCTCATGGTATTTCAGATAGTGAAGAATCACCAAAAAGTGGTGAGTAGGTGTCTGGTCCATGTGAATCCTTCGCATAGAGTATGCACTATTCCCATGGAAAGTGCACCAGGTACATCACCTTTGGATCTCATGGAGTGTGATTGCACATTGGCAATTTACCTCCTTGCATTGTATACACCCCTAGAGGAGGAGAGCAATGAAGATACAACTCCACAGGTTGTTTCTATCATATACACGGGAGAAGAACCGATTGAAGAGCTCATAAATGTTGAACAAGAACATCGAGTGGTGACAGAGCAAGGGTTGGCTCTTATGGTGCCATCTTCTTCAAAATAGCCACAAGTCGACAAACCCGACCTTGCCTCCTTGACACCCATTGAAGTAGATGGTATACAATACTTACTTCTATCAGATGTACTACAATACTTGGAAATGAAGGAATAAGATTTGTTTTCTATCCTCGTCAGGGATTCAATGGAAGACCTGATCGATTATGATTACATGGATGTGCATCCAAAAATGGCAGAGATTGGAAGATATGATGGCACAAGCTTAGATACTGTGAGTGCCATCGTAGCAGCACAAGAGCATATAACCTCGATTGAAGAATATTAGCTTGTGTTCGATGCTGAATTTAAAGCACTATAGCATCATTTGTTCAGACCAAGGCCCTAGCTTCCTACCAAGGAGTTTTTAGATCCCTCTACCCAAAGGGGTGCCTCCCTGACACATGAGAAAATGAAGATACGAGATGATCTGGAGAAGGTGATATTTCTAACTACCATATATTTTTATGCAATGAAACTTGATGGTAGGGTGCGTCGGGTCCCCTGAAGTCCACCGGTGAAATCTTGGTAAAAAATGATGCCTGCAGCTGCCCTGTCCGAAGTCTAGTGTCTAGGGCCACTTTCTGGCCAGAAAGTGGCCCCAGACGCCAGACTTCAGACAGGGAAGCTGCAGGCTAGAAAGTGGCCCCAAACGCCAGACTTCGGATAGGGCAGCTGTAGGTATCATTTTAAGCAAAGATTTCACCAGTGGACTCCGAGGGACCCGATGCACCCTACCATCAAGTTCCATCACTTTTTGATAACTCTAGGTTAGTCACTAAATATATTGTTTGATTTGACTTTGTCATTCAGGACATACTGTATATAGATGACTTTGCATCAAGGCAAGGAGGAGCTCGACATGCAGGCCGACGCAAGGATTCAGCTCTTAAAGAGTATATCAGTAACCTTGTTACAGATTTGGTGGTTTTCCATAAGAAGTGCTCACTAGGAGAGCAAGAAATAATTATGAAAATTCAAGCTTTGACCAAGTTTGAACCTTTTCGAGCGATACCTGTGACATCTAGCTTAGAGAAGGTGGTGTTAATCAAGCGGTCAAAGCTTCTTTATTTGTTTGATCAAACGTGGGGTGGAGCTATGTGTGTGCTTGCGACATTAGGCGACCTCACTAAAGTGTCGGATCTACTTCTCCTGGAGAAAGAGATGAAGGGGGAGTGCATCATTTTTAAAGCAAAGAAGGAACTTATATTTTCATCAGAAGCTGGCCCTTCCTCTCCACCAAAGAAAAATCCAAGGAACAATTGAGAGTTCTTGTTGGCTATTGACTTTTTGTATCTACCATCACTAACAACCATCACATGTATTTTTCTTGATGAATATAAGATACTTTACTTTCTTCCTATAAATAAATATTTATTAAATAAATGTGTGGTTGGTATAAGTGTGACTATAATGTGTGGTACGTGAATGATGCATTCACATACGTTAATATAATTCAACGCGTAGTACTGCACTTGCGATTGTGTAAGTGTGACAATAATGTGTGGTACGTGAATGACGATAATGTGTAAGTGTGACAATAATGTGTGGTACGTTAAACAAAAATTAAGAGTCATGCATTTCAAGAAACAAAACAAAACAACTTTACTCAATTATTTGAATTCAGTACACATCACACGAGATATTATGTATATATAAATAATCATTTCAATGTGGCAAAGTACAAAATTTTTTGGGCTTCCAAGATATTATGGCACTATAACACCCATTACAAACCTTGCATCATTAATCTAGTAAACTATGGCAAGTTCCCCTTATCGTGTCGAAGCCGAATGATAAAGTTCATATCTTTGTCTGCGATTGTAACATGCTTTGCATGGATGGCTACAAGTTGTGTATCATCGAACAAGTTGATAAGAAACCCCTCTACAGAGCGGTTTGTAGAGCCTCCATGGCTGCAGCAGTCCACCTTCCTGCTGGTGGCCATCCTGTACTCGTGCCCAAAATCTTCCCATCCCTTTCAGCTCCAAGTCTTGCATGACTTCTCGAATAACTTTATGAAAAGAACTTTTTGGGATGAGAAGCTTGTATCCGCATTGGATTCTCCTTATCTCTCGAAGAGCGAAAGTGCCCGATTTCCATCTCCTCTTCTTCTGTGGTGGTCCTTGTGCTCTACGGGGAGCACCTGATGCTGCACTTGAGGAGGCTCCACCTTGTGCTTCAGGTGGCGGGCCTTGGTGTGATGTCTTCCCATGGCCAAAACGGCAACATTATTGCTTGGTCCTTGCCATGCAAGGAGGGCAAGACGGAGAAGAGATAGAGGTTGGGGATGTGAAAATGGAGGAAGAAAAGAAATCAAGATGTAAAAATGAGAAGAAGAATGAACTTTTAACCCATTTAAACCCCAAAATCGGGTTAATGGAGCTTCATACGCACTGTCCATCGTGTGATCATAAATCCATAACCTTGTATCGGAATGCGACAAAACTTCATACGCGCACTCGTTGGGTGGCCAAGAGCCCAAATTATTTTCTTTTTGAAAAGAAAGTGCCTGCAGACCCCTGTATACCAACTTCCAGTGGGTTGCTAATTGGACAAACAAAAGATTATCAGTGTACCAAGCATCCCACGTATCTTGCTGTTGAGCATCCACGAACAATACTAGCCACCCACCAACACCAAAACTATTAAGGTGATGTGCAAACAACACTTCACTTTGTTGTTCTCCCCCACCTGCTCTCCTCCTTACCCCACCTAGCACAGCTCTTGATACTTGCAATGGATGTTGCCCAATCTCAACCTAAGACTAGACCCAGAAAATAGCCTACAATAATTAGCAGTAAATAGGCCAAAGCCACTACCAAAACAAGCTGAAAAGAGAGAATTGCCTCAACAAAGAAGTGGTCATGGAAGACATGGGCCCAAGCAATGGAAAAAGAAGAAAGGGAGAGGAAGAGAGATGTTACCTTTTTGGAGCAGGAGACTTCGGACCAGGGGTCTGTAGGCACTTTTTTTTCAAAAAGGAAATAATTTGGGCTCTTGGCCACCCAACAAGTGCGCGTGTGAATGCTGAAGACTTCGGACCAGGGGTCTGCAGGCACTTTTTTTTCAAAAAGAAAATAATTTAGGCTTTTGGTAACCCAACGAGTGTGCGTGTGAAGTTTCGTCGCATTCTGATACAGTTTAGTGTTTTAAAAATTATCCCACACCAAAATTATGGATGGATTGTTAATTGAGAAATCAACATCGCGACTACTAGCCCTTAGAAACTTCGCACCACATAAACTACACAGAGGCATTAGGAGTAAAGTCTACAACAAGAAATGGCAAATTTTTGCAAGTTATTCCTATTGAAATTGACACTGCTAACAAAAACTGTAAGTAAGAATTGAAAATATAGCAAATATGCACAATCAAAGTTGAGAGCGAAGGACAAGTATAAAATTTTAATTCATATTTTAATGGCGCATATAATACTTTTTCACTGGGACATAGTCATTTGTCCAATGCATGAGGATAACACTATGCCAAAAAAGATAACATTGCAAACTGTGTTCATTCCATTGGAACGAATGCATCCTTCACTGCTTGAAGATTTCTTACAAGTTGGAAGTCCTTGGGAGTTATAGTGATGCGCTTTGCATGTGTTGCACAATGTTGAGCATCAGTCATCATCAAGTCAACTAAAAAGGCCTCTGCAACACATAGTAGAGCATGAAGACATTCTTTTGTGAAGCAATCAGGTCTATCTTGACCTTGTACCAAAAACCACCTCCTGCTTTCTGTGCGGTAGAGGTTTTGCACAATCTCGCAAACAAGTCTTGAGAATCTCGCCTTTGGAATGATAAGATCAAAAGAGCATTGATACCTTCTAATTTCTCTCAAGACCATTGTACCTGGCTTCCACTTGCATTTATTGTGGGAATGCTGAGGAGGACCCTTGTGAGATGACTTGAGGAAGGTGGATTAGGTTGAGAAGGGGGTGCATCTGAGCTAGTAGATGCTCCAAAGGGCTGGACACAATATGGGGCTCTCAACAGAAGCTTATTTGCAGCTTCCTTAGACCTAGCCATCTTTCCTGCACAAGAGATGCAAGAACTCAATGAATAAGATAGAAAGTGAAACCCTCTTTTATATAACCCTAAACTGTGAGACTCATTCACATAGATGCACACTCTCTCTTTCTCTCTTAAACTATGAATTGCATTCACGCTGACTCACATTGTTCATCTTACTATCTTAGCTCTTTTCGAACCCATTAGTTGCCTTGTTGAAGCCTTGTTTCTAGCCACTTGGCATGGTTTTCTTTGGCACTTGAGGCTTCATAACGCACTCTTTTAGCGACACGACATGATTCCATCGTGTTTGTAGCCGATTTAATAATATAAAAAAGGCAAAACAAGATTGCAAAAGTGGAGAGAGAGGAGGATTATTTTACTATTCTTCTCTACTCTTTTCCTTGTTATAAGGAGGAGAGAGGGGGGCTCAAAGGCCCATTTGTGAGTTCATTTTTTTCCTAATGCATACACTTGCAGATTGATTGGATTAATAAGGAACACACTAAAGAAGATAAAGATAATAAATAAACCCACGAGAGGGAATGCTACCTTGAAAACTAGACGAGTAACCCAAGACATGAGAGACAAAAACCTAGGGAAGAAAAAACCATCAGACCACTGTTGAGAAAAGAAATGACTATCCCAAATTAGAGACACAACTCTAGCAAGCCTAGTCAACCTCATAGAGATACTAGTGGATCAAGAAACAATCACCATGGTAGGTACCATCACAAGCAAGAATGACCTCGACCTTGACCTTAGCCTTAACTTAGCAGGGTACCTAGATGATATTTGGTGACTTATCGCATAGTATGACTAGTAAAAAAGGATAACACATCATGGAAGACTTGTAGTCGATATCATAGTTGATCTTGAGGAGGAGAGGAGGCTAAGAAGGATGACACTGCAGCACCTAGTGAGCTAAAAGCAAGAGCAATGGGCTCAGAGGTCACACTAGGAGAGAGAGCTCAATGAGCTTCACAAGATCCTAGCCATCTCAGGTAGAAACAAAATATGAGGAAATGTAGATGGGGAGAGAGCCCTAGAAGTATACCTTACAGTGAGTGAGTTTCTCATGAAGCGACTGTTAGATAATACCAATGCTGAGCAAAGTGGGGGAACCTTGGCATTATCATTGCTAGTAGGGCAAGAAGTCACCCCAAATGCTAGGAGCCAAAAAAAGATATCCATAGTTGCCAAGAAACTTCACAAATATGAAGCAAATAATGACCGCTACAACTTCATCGAGTAGTTTGAATAGATGTGCGAGGCTAACAACCTCATGTACCCTGATCAACCAACACAAGCATTCAATCTTTGCTTAGGAGAAAAGGAATGAACTTGGTTTACCGATATAGATAATGCTAAATGCAATAAATCAATGATCTAAAGGATCTCTTCAAGATATTCTCAAAGGCAAGATACTTTGACAACCTTATCATTAACCTGATGAATGTCAACCAAAAAGGCAGAGAGGACATACAAGACTGCATCACTCAGGTGAGGAGTCTCTTCAAGAGGATACCTATAGCTAAGCAACCCAATGAGAGAGCACTCTCCACTATACTAATTAATGGAATCCACAACAAAGAACTATATAATGCTTTATCAAGCAAATCAAACCTACAAAGGGATGTGCTAGCAAGAGTCTTTGAGGAGGCTATACAAGTGGATGACTTGCTTAGAGATGGAAACTCTAGGGCTATGCAGCAAGAGAACAACATGTTTAGAAATGCCAAGAGAATCGCAACTCTTAGCGAACGATGAGCCCCTATTAGGAAGAAAGACAAAGGGAAGAATGTCAACCATACCCAAGCAAATTCTAATCTAAAGTCAAAGCTAATTACACTACATGAGTCATTATGAAGGCCAGTGCAACCTCACGTGCAGTGTGTGTATTGTGGAGGGCACCACCTTCCCTCCAAGTATTCTGATCCTAGGTCTTGACCTTGTGCCAACTACAAAATATTCGAACATGACACTATGCACTGTTGATTTCCAAGATGGTTGCCATACAAGCAACCCTATGCTCATTCATACTATCCAGGAGTTAGGTAGCCTAACTTTGGAAGAGAAACCCCTTTGGCTCTACCTTAACCTAACGATTCAAAGGCAGTTGCTCCAAGGATTGACATCAACCAAATAGGAATCTCTAAACCACTAGGACCTATACTAACTCATGGAATTAGGTGGAGGGAGAGGTAGAGGCCTAGGAGGAGGTCAAAACCATGGGTCCATAACATATAATTGGATGTGTGTTCATCCATGGCATATCTTGTCCTATTACCCTAAAACGAAGCAAGCAAATAGAGAGAATGCCGACTTGAGGTGTCCTGAATGTAGATTCACACACCTATTTGCTAATTACCCTAGGCAAAAATCCTCCACTAGTTCAACAATCATGCCATTTGTGTCACTCAGACTCTTTTGTGTCAAGTCACCTAGCAACAATGCCACACCCATCCCCATAAATTTCATAGCATGAGCCCAAACAAAGCAGACATGTATTCATTACATAAACTTAGAAACCTAGATGGAGCTTCTATAGAAAAGAAGAGCCAATGGAGGAGAAGAAAGAGGAGTAATGCAAAAATTACACTCAAAATAGAGAGTGTGACCACTTTAACAAAGGGAAATCAAGTTACTAATGCAGAAGTAAAAACATCTGTGCCTAAGACGAGGGAGAAGGGAAGTGCCAAGGTTGGAGATTATTGTGACCCCAACTAGCAACTAAAGGCTGAGGATAAGATTAAAGAGTGAATAAAAGAAGCACAAGATCACTTGCAAGATGTTGATCGAGGATGAGTTTGATGAACTCTCAACTATGAGCCCACCAGTCTCTCCCATGTACTTGAGAGTAGGAGAGGCAACATTGCCGTATGCACAGTCACATAGGTAAACATGTATGCCATAAATGGACGGATTGCCCAAGAGCATTGGAAAAAAGCCGATGAAGCAAAGGAGGAAAAGAAAATTGGAAATTTTCTCACCATACTTATATAAACTCTTGTAACATTGCCATTGAGAGAATTGCGTAGACAAAATTCTACATTGTGGTGGCAAGTGCTGAAACAATTGGTGGAACAAACTAATAAACATGAACCACAAGACTTTCCTAATCATGATGCTGTGATACACATATCAAGCCTAACACTGAATGAACTTAATGTTTGTCCCCACAAGTGAATGCCTTTCTGAAAGCCACTAAGATACATGCAGTCTTACTTATTGTTTCCCTAGGAGATACAATGTAGGAAGGGGATAGTAGATAAAAGAGCAGGAGTTAGTGTACTTAACCATGCAGTCCAACAAGCTTGGGAAAACCCACTTGTAGAAACTGCATAGTCTAATGTATCTCTAGCAAACAGGATGAAGGTTAGACCCTTTGGAGTCCTGAAGGATTGGCCTTTAAATATAGGAGGAATTCAATTATCCATGAACTTCATAGTCATGAAGGGAGTGGATTATGATATCTTGCTAGACAGACCTTGGATGAGGAATGCCCAAGTGATAGAGGATTGAGATAATGGCATGATATTCCTAAATACATTCTAAAGGGTGACTTAAAGGCCATAAGAGATTATGGACTCCTAAATGAATACATTTCTTATCCTAAGGATGAGTGCGAATGGATGCCTGTATTGGCAACCAATGATCTCCCATTCTCGGATGATGATAATGAATACATGCTAGATATAGAGTTAGCTACTGGCAAATCCAAAAAAAGTCACAACTTCTAACCTACCCATTATGCCCCTATGCAGCATGATGGCCAGAAGTTTCATCCCGACTGACACCAATCACCTATCATATCCCAACTAACAAATTGAAACTCCATAGAATCCTCAAATACCTGTCAAGTGAGCTAACTATCAAGCCAACTAAACCCAAAGCCCCTCAAGGATCTCATGGAGAGTAAGGAGTGGTGATGGACTAAGGTGCATGACTTAAACCTATTTTACAATTGGGCTCTCATTACAAGTGAGAAAAAACTTCAAGATAGGAACCCTAAAAACAATGCATATTTTAAGTATGAGAATTTAGATGATGAGTACAAAGACTGTTGTTCCATTAGTGAGGAAAGAAAAGATGAAGTGGAGACTATAGAATATGACATGGATGGAAGAGTGATTAAGCACATCAAGGAAAACTCAAAGCCTTGAGAGATCAACACTTTTAGACTGAATGAAGGCGTTTTCATGGTAGATTGTGACCAATTTTGGCTAGAATACCTAGTGGTAGTAGATTATGAGCGAGCAAGATTAGTCAAGCCTGGCATGATGTTACTAAATTGATTTCCTATTATGTATTCTCTATTGAGTAAATTTATGTCAATAAATTAATGAATCACTTTTCTTTAAGTGTTGATGATGATCTAGCATGGCCATGAGACCTTTTAGAGACCAGTATTCCTAGCGCATCACTTAATGGGGTTATTAGAGCAGTGTGATGGGGATATCTAGTACAAGCAATACAAGTTATGAAGGGGAAAGAAAGTGTCTTCCAAGTGTAAGAGTGTACACAAGAACCAAGGAGTTACACATTAAGGAAGATGGATTGAGTTCTAAGAAGAGGAAGTGCATTAGCATTGTGTATATGTATTTATGTGTGCATCCGCGGACACATGGGAACATTTACTTGTGCGTAATGAGCATTGCATTCATTTGGGGTCATTCTCTCCCTTAGAAGTCAAGGTTTAAGGTCTTTTCTCTCTTCATGAATTAAGAAGAGAAGTAATTCTTTCACTAAGAAAGACAAGAGAGATAATTCTCTCACTAAGAAAGGCAAGAGACATGATCCTCTAAAAGTGAGGAGAGAAGTGATTTTCTCTTTCTAAGGTCTAAGATAACACAAGCTTTTGTGTGGAAGTCAATCTTAAGGTTCAGGCCCAAGGAAATCTAATGAACTCTCCTTATCTATGACTCAAGGTGGTTGCATGGACCACAAGTTAAGAATAGAGTTTAAAAAGCTTCTTTTCTTAAAATAGACATGGTGAATCCTTTTTTAAAATATCTCATGATAGAAAGACGATCTCTAAAAATGGCCCACGTGCGTTATCAGAAAACAGAAAGATCTACAACTTTTCTACTGGATGTTTTTCCATCCAAGCAACGCACAGAGAGATATTCCAAAATTGGTGCTGGAGAGTAGGTCCTCAAAACAACCACATCTTGCATGAAGGTCAACCTTTTCAATCTTGGCACTCAAGTCTCTCTCCAAGAAGAGAAGCTCTTGGATCTTATAATAGGGAGGCTCTCCTTGGGTGTGGAGGAGATGAAGGAAGCATCACTTTGCATGCATCCAAGAGGAGGAGAGAAGGCGGTTTGAGTCTCACAAAGTGTTGCAGAAGCTCTACTAAAATCAAGTACCAAGAAGAGATCCCTACACATATATTATGGAGAAGAGAACAAGAGAAATCAAGAAGATCAAAGGAGCCAACTTTCGAGCTGTGCAAGTGCTCATTGGTTGTATAAGGTGCAAGGATCTGTGTAAGTTCAAGCTCGCCAACCCTCCAGTTGTGCAAGTGCTATAGAAGCTCTGTTGAAATTAAGCTTCAAGAGGAGATCCCTACACATATTGTGTAGGAGAGAAGGAGAGACTCAAGAAGGATCAAAAGGTGCCAACTTCCAAGTTATGCAAGTGTTAGCTAGTTGTATACTGTGCAAGGAGCCGTGATCTTGTTCCCAAGATCTACAAGTTAAGAACCAATTTATGTGTAATAGAGGAGCTTGCTCCTTGTCAATAATATAACTCCATAAGGGGGGGATTGGCCCATCTTCAGTCCCTAGTGTGTTGTCAACCCCTCTATCTCTCTCTCTCTTTTTCTCAACATCTTTTTTTTCTCTCATCTATTCTCTCTCTATGCCAACATAATATTCACCGTATATCTTTTAAGTATATAAGAAGGTCGAGCCTGTATCTCGGAATTTATAACAATGGTATCAGAGCATGTCTCTTTGCTTTTCTCAAAGTAAAGGTGATCCTTGCAAGAAGAAGATAAAAATGGCAATTGATGAAGTGCCTACAAGTGATAAATTAGAGGCTCAATTGATTGAGTATCATATCTTGTTGGAGATTTCTGAAGTATGTCAATAGATTGATAGCTTAAGGGCAAGGGAAGAAGCTATTTATGAAGGATTGAATCCTCCAAAAGATGGTAATATTGGAGGAAACACCATTGCACCAATTGATGGTGAAGGTGCAAAGCATCCAATTTCTGAGAAGCTTGCTAGAAGGGAGAAGGACTCTCGGGTCAAGAAGAGTAAAAAGACCTCACCTCGAGTGAGGCGGATAAGGAGGAAGCCATCTCCCTCAGCAACCAGCTACTCCCTTGATTACTCAAGTTCCTCCTCCTCCTCATCATCATCTATTTCCTACTCTCTTGGTTCTAAGTCTCATGCAATCCATAAATGGACAAAGAGGGACCATAAGAGGAGCAAGCTTAAGAAGACTAAGACTTTCAAGTCTGGGGATGAGGACATAAAGTTTTGCTCTTACTCTAGTAAGAGAGATCTTGCTAAGGCATTAGACTTTGTTAGGCAATTTGAAGTTACTTTTTCTAATGGTAATTTCTCATAAAAGTCCAAGCTAAGGCATGTAGGCATGCACTTGAAAAACACTACTAGCAATTGGTGGTTGGCTCTCATTTTGGAGGGAAGGAAACCTACTTGGAAAAAGTTAAAGAAGAAGTTGTATGCTCAATTCTTGCCTCCTGATTTTGAGAATGATGTTAAGAAGGAGTGGGATTGGCTAGGCCAGAAAGAGCATGAGAAGGTCACTAGTTATGTGGACAAGTTTTGGTCTACTCTTCTCAAGGTGACTCCTTTCATGGAGATCAACGATGAAGAGAAGAAAAGGAAGTTCGAAGATGGCCTACTCCCTCATTTACACAAAACCATGAAGGTATATCTAGATGAAACCTTAGCTCGCATGATGGAGTCTGCCCCCATCATAGCTGAAAGTTTGCATACATTTGGTCCATCTCGAAAGTTGGAGATGAGTTCTTATAGAGCTAGACAAGAGCAGCTCTATGATCAACCAAGATATAGGACTAATCAAAGAACCTACCTATACCCATGACCAATATTCAAAGACAGAGGGCAACAAAAAGAAGCGCAAGTATCTCTCACCCTCTGAGATACAAAAATACAAAGAGGAAGGAAGGTGTTTTCTTTGTGGTGAGTTAAGGCATATGAAGCTCGATTGTCCTCACAAAAGGAAGGAAGCAAATGTGATTAAAGATCCTCCTCCGCTATCCTCAAATTCTATTTTGGATGTGCAAGCTAACACTCATTCAAATGAGAAGAAGAGACAACTCTCAAAGGGTTGGGGGACACTCAACAATCAATGCATTTTGATACTCTTTGATCTAGGGTAAACATATAATTTTGTATTAGCAGATAGTGTTGAAAGGCTAGAAATTCCATCGGATTGATTAGGAACACCAATTGGATTAGGTTCCTCGACATTTGAAGGACTTGCAACCAATTCTACTCCTATCTAGGGGAAGTTGAATCTTAGAATTAGGGATTGCCTTAACCAATAATATTTTCTACTTGCACCCATTGGTAACTATGATGTTATCTTAGGTATGCCTTGGAATTACAAGATTAGACCTCTTTCTAATTCTGTTAAGAAGACCCTGGCATTTCAATTCAAGATTTGGAACATAGTATGCATTGTTGATGCTAAAGATTGGCATATGCCCATGGTTAGTCATGTTATTATTTCTAAAGAAATGAAGAAAGCTATTTCTACGTACATGATTTTTGTGAGAGAGTCAAAAGAAGCTAATGATTCAAGGGCACTTGATGCCTCTAATGAACACACAATACCAAGTAATGCTTCTAAGTATCAAACTTTAAAAGAACCCCTCTCTTTAATTGATCAAGCCAGACATGATTTTGCACAATTGATCTTATCCTAGGCAATTCACCACCTAACCAACCATCTTACCGAGTAAGTGCAAGTCAGCAAGAGGAGATCCTAAAATAAGTAAAAAAACTATTGGAAAAAGGGTTAGTTCTTGACCTAGCTCTGTCAAGATTGTGGGAGAGAAGGAAGGAGTCTCACTTGTAGCTCTCTTGCTTGCACAATGGGGGAATACAGACAAGGGTGGAGGCTGAAAAACAGTTTTCCTCTTCTTAGTTGTGTAAGCGAAAAGAACTCTAGTACATAGTTATAGAAGAACCCTATATATGGGTCTCAAACCAAACTCAACTAACTAAGGTGGCATACTAATTGAGCCACGAACTAGAGTAGATAAGGATAGCTATCATCTAGCTATTATTCATGGGCAGTGTACCAACCGCATCTGCAACTGACAAGTCGGTGACATAAATGCACAACAGTCACCCTGGCATATCACGAGTGGAGATCGATATCTCAACAAGCTCTTCTCCATACTACTCTCTAATTTTACTTGTTCAAAAGAAATATGGTTCTTTCCGTATGTGCATAGACTACAGATCTTTGAACAAAATTACAATCAAGAATCGTTTTCCTATCCGAAGGATAGATAATATATTGGATAAGTTGCAAGGGGCTAGTATCTTTAGTCGCACTAAATTCAAGAGCCGCTATCGCCACATACGGATAGCACCTGAAGATGTTCATAAGATAGCTTTTTGTACAACATTTGGACTATATGAGTTCTTAGTGATGCCATTTGGTTTGACTAGTGCACTCGTCACATTCAATCGAATGATGAAGAGAATTTTTAGACCTCACTCAAATTTCACAAGTGTCTTCTTTGATGACATTCTAATATTTTCATGGTCTGAAGAAAAGCATAGAAAACATCTATCTATTGTTTTTCAGGAGATCACAAGCATAGACTATAGGTCAATGCTAAGAAGAGTGAATTTTTCCTTTTGGAAATTCATTACTTGGGCCATATTGTTTCTCACAATATGGTAAGAATGGATTTTGAGAAGGTCGAGCCATTGTTGAATGGCCTACACCTACTTCTATACATGAAGTTAGAAGTTTCTTGGTCCTATTTTCATACTACGGGAGGTTCATACGAGGTTTTGCATATGTTGCATCTTCTCAAGGATCATGAGCTACATGCTTCAATATATGAGAAAGAGCTTATGGCGGTGGTGTATGCTCTTCAAGTATGGAAACACTATTTACTTGGTGTAGATTTTGTTATTAAAAAATATCACCAAAGTCTAAGTCTCAAAGAAACAGATGCGTTGGGCAAATATTTTATAGTATGTTTCACTTTCAAATCCTTCACACATTTGAAACTAAGAATATAGTAACATATGCTCTATCACGGCAACCTCGGGTGAATGCAATCACAACTATTTACCATAATGAGTTCATGGATTTACCCAAAATGGATACAATTGATTCCAACTTCTCAACCATATGGGATCAGCTTAACTCAGGTCAATCAATTACACCTTACTCAATTTGAGATGGTTATTTGTATCATCATCAAGCAATTTCTGTAGCATTACCATTGCAACACAAGGTAATGGATGAACCACATGCATCTCCATATGCTAGACATAGGGGTATTCTACCCACTACTCAAGCATTGGAAAGATATTTCTTTTGGCCCACTCTTAGAGCTGACATTAAAAGATATATCCACAAGTGCAAGATATGCCAAAAAGTAAGGTATGACATGCATAAACCACCTGGTCTACTAAAGTCATTACCTATTCCCAATGAGCTCTGGGAAAGTATAGCCATGGACTTTATCATAGAGCTTCCTCGCACACAAGAAGGCAATGATGCAATCTGGACTATTATTGATAGATTCAGTAAGAAAGCACACTTTATACCTATGCCAAAGACAATCAAAGCCGATCATATGGCTAAGCTATTCATTGCTCATATTTTCAAGCATCATGTCATACCTAAGTCCATTATAAGTGATCGAGATCCCCGCATGACAAGCCTCTTTTTCCAAACTCTCTTCGAGAACCTTGAGACTCCATTAAATTTTTCATCCTCTTATCACGGATGGCCACAATGAAAGTGCTAATTTTGCTGTTTTGGACCTTTTGAAATCCTGTCTATGATAATCAAAGAGAATGGGAAAAGTATTTGCCTTTAGTAGAGGTTTCAAAGAATAGCACGGTGCACTTTAGTACTGGTAAGGCACCCTTTGAGATCATCTATGGTAAGCCTCATTTACTACCCATTCTTCTTACGAAGGATAAGATCTTTGTAGTAGATGAGTTTGTTAGAGACATTGATATAGCTTTCACTCAAGTAAAAGCTGCTATCCAAAGGACACAAGAGAAACATAAATGCAAAGCTGATTAGCATTGTCATAAGTTAGATCTCAAGTTGGGACAGTATGTTCTTTTTAATTTTGAGAAAGCTCGCTTGAAAAAGTAGAAATGTCAAAAGGGTAAAGTGGTTAAGCTTTCTAATTGCTATTATGGCCCTTTCAAGATCACAGATAAGATAAATGATTTGACTTTTTGTTTGGATCTACAAAGTCATTGGAACATTCATAATGCTTTCCATATAAGTTTGTTGCATCACTATATTGGAGAACCTCCAATGGAACCAATCAATGAAGATTTACCTGACATAGAATAAACAAAAGATTTCCTTGTGCCTAAAAGAATTTTACACCATTAGGACAATACTCTAAGGCTAGGTAAGGTATTACAAAATTATCTAGTTAATTTTAAGAATTATCCCCCATTGGACGCTCAGTTTTATGGCTGAGAGATAACTACAAGACTTTCCAAATCTTACCAAGGACTATGTATCTCCTCTATAATTTAGGTCAATTGTTTAGAAGCTAGAGGAATGTTACTAAATTGATTTCTTATTACACATTCTCTATTGAGTAAATTTATGTCAATAAATTAATGACTCACTTGAATACACAGCAATCTGTCCCTTATCATGTTCATGATCTTCATCATGGAATACAACGGGGTAAGGTGTGGCAAAGCTCTCCATCATTCGTACCAACAAATGTATGAGCATTCAAGACTCTCCTTGCTTTGCATAAACACCCGACCAGGCCATTCATAGTCAAAGAATCAACAGTCCTTGCCTTTCCAGCTATGTCAATAACCAACTTTATAGCATCATCTACTTTATTGGCTTTGCATAGTCCAAGAGTAACCATACCCACAGTGAGACTATCTGGATGCATTTCTAATCTTTGTGCCTTGATGAGAAAGTCAATAACACAATTGTACGTGAAGCTATTAGGCTCACAACATAGATCACTCATGCGATCAAACAGTTGCAAAGCCTCCTGAATGTGTTCTTGTTGGGTATGTTATCCAATCAAAGAGCTCCATGTCACAACATCTCGATTGGGTAGTGTATCAAAAATAACATGCGCATCTGGTAGGTTTCCATACTTGGCATACATGCCAACTAGAGCATTACAGATAAGTTCTTCTTGCTCCAATCCCCTCTCCACTATATTGCCCACGTAGAACAAAATGCAAACACAATGACTAAGTATGTACAAAGTAACAAACGTCACACACACAACTTTTTAGTGGATTCCACACCTTGAATACGCAGCAGTACGACATCCACCCCCTCTAATCCTGCGCATCCTCTGGATGGGCCAACTACCCATGATCATTGTCGTCAAGATCCATGAACAGATCAATCTCTATATTGACTATTTGCGGTATATCAGTAAGGCTATCTATCATATCATCTGTCTCTTCTACTGGAGTTTCTTCTCGTTGCTCTTCTCTTATAAATTCTTCCAATGCATAATCCTCATCATCTCTTTTCTTCAAAATCCTGATTCTTTTTCCTGCAATAGGCACTGTAAGCACTATCCCATCCAATTCTGTCAATTCATATGTTGCATTATCAAAGATATGTCTGACTATGTACGGCCCAAACCATCTTTTCACCATCTTTCGAAGTGCAGTATGCTGATTTTCAAGGCTGCTATCAAAGACTAATACCCAATCTCCCTCTTCTATTGCTCTAGGCCGCAAGCAATGCCTGCTGTCAAACCTATCCTTATTTCTAAGTCTAGCAACCTTCAACTTGTCAATAGCTAATTGAATATCCTATGGTCTTATTTCCAACTGCCGGATCCGAAGAGTTAAGAGCACCTCTCTCATCAAATCCTCCTACCAAGGTAAAATTGACCAAGTCAAAGCATTTAACGTGTCCACCTATTATCTTCAGGACACGTCTTAGCAGTCCATCGGAAAGGATGTCTAGAAATCTCTGCCCGGCACTCCCATGGAATGTTACATGGTTTGCGATCTAGGACTTTCCGTGTCTACCACATAGCGGAAGTATTCTGACTGTTCCCACTTCGGACCGACCTGAATTAGGGTTTCCCCTATTGGTCGTTTCCTAACAGCAACTAGCGTCAAACTCAAGCAAACTACTTTACGCAGAATCGCCAGGTCTGAAGCAGATTCATGCTGCACTTGGTTCAAAGAGAATGGAAAATGAGAGGGATGCGAATCTGAACCTCTCTACCATAAGCCATAGTCCCATTTTGTTCCCCTAAAACAACATAAATCAGGATCATCTATAACTTAGACTCTAGGTCAACGCTCTTGCTGTTCGTATTCTTTGAATGATCTTCTTGTTGTCCATCATGATTGAGAAAAGTTCCCGGCCAACTGGGACCACCCATCCGTAGGACGGACCCATGGCCACATCCACCGCACTTTCCTCAGGTGGTTTTAGTTATCTAATTACCTACCACATTTAGTTGGACATGTATCAATCAGCTTTCTTAATTAGCCCATTAGGCATTGGTTCCTTCACGTAATGATAGCACTTGCCATAGAAAAGCAATGTCAAACAAGTTCCTTTTCAACAGGTTATCATATTTATCTTTGAAATACATAAAGTCCAGCCCGTAGGCTTTTCCATAATCCCCCCGAAGGATATTCAGCAATCTATAGGGATTACTAATCCAAGATTCCACCTGTAGACTAGTATGCGGGCCTCAAGATCTAATCCAGAGTCACGTTGGTCTCTTGTGTAGGGCCCGGAAGGCGAGGGATTTACGGCCAGAGCCCCCCTGGCACCCAAGCATCCGCTTGCTCCAAGTAGTGCTCAACGGAGAGACCTCTCGTGGTGGGTTCAGTCCACCTTCCCAGCACGGTTAACAAACCCTTTGGTTAGGGTCAGGCAGGCCGTCGGGGGTAAGTGAAACTGCCTCTCCCTTCAGGCCTTCAACCTGAAGCATTAGATATCCATTTATCCTTTAATTCTTTGAGCAAACAAAGCAAAACAGTGCTCTTAAAACTTCTACAAGCACAATCATTACCATTAGTCATTATTTTTTGCCAACTGCTAAGGAGCAAATCCTTCTTTCCGAATGCATCCAGCACTCGATCCAGGATCAATTGCGACTTGGCAAGATCCCCAAGGGTTTGTCTATTAACCCTTATATCCTTGGGTTAGGGCTATACCCTATTAACCCGATTTAGTCAATACCTTAAGATCATATATTATTCCAATTTATTGATTGGTCTTTTGCTTCCAAAGAGAAATCTAATCCCCGTATCCAAGAAAGGTACTATATCAGGACAATTATTCTTCCTCTTGCAAGATAAACTTGTGTAAGAATCTACCAATCTTATTCCGAGGAATTGGCCATTCCCTTGTGATCAAATCACATGATCATGCGACTCTGCAACTTGTTGCATAAGTGTCATCGCATCAAACTGTGGGACTATTCTACCCATCAACGATGTCTTTTAATCACAGTACCACGATTAGATATAACAATCTGCTCTTGATTGTATTAGGCCGACATTGTCGGTCCTAGGGTTCGGAGTTCCGTCTTTTTAGCGAGAGATTCTGAGGAAAACCCTAGATCACTTCTCGCAAGTATGTTCCAATGTCCCTACATTCCGTGAATGTGGGCAAGTCTTTAGGGTATGGGAGTTTCAACTTTGGTAATACGAGCGACTAGGTAATGTCCTCAACGTGCTAACCCTAGTTAGCTCTTTGGGATATGTTGCGTTGAATTAACCCTTCCTAAATGAGTACCTCGCGGTTTTAGGTGTTTAGGTTTAAACCAATTTAACTTGTCTATTCTTGAAGATAATTATGCTACCATTTCCATAACCACATGATTCATTGTCTACGTGTAAGTGATTTACAAACCCTAACTTTTTGGGTTATGATCAAATCATATGTTAAGTTATATCATCATTTCAATTGATCATCCTATAACCTGCAAACAAGATTCATGCTACTAGGATTTTAGGATTTTATGTTTAAACATGCAGCCTTTTTCTACTTTCATTTCCAAATGAATTCGTTGTATGCAGAACTTACACAACCTTTCGTTGATTTGAGTTTTTAGGCCACTTGCCTAGTTAAATCTTCTTCATGCAGTCCTAGCAATTTCCTACGGTTGCTAATAACTTTCTTTAAGAATCCTTTCAAAAACAATGTTCAATAATGCGATATGCGGTTTATTTCTTCCATGCTTAATCGATGTGTACTATCATAATTCTGAAAAAAATGAACATTAATTAATCTAATTTCATTTATTTGCAATGCATAAAAACCACTTGCTAGAAATGCATAGGAATCTTATGCTCACTTTATTTTGTTTGTTTTATTGAAAATACTAATGACTGAATTCTTCCATCGTGAGCTCTTTCCTTTAATTTAGTCAAAGTATTTAAATCAAAAGATGCATCCTATCTCCAAAAATGATCCATGCGCGATTGGATTATAACGACGTAAATCAAAAATTAGGAAGAAAAAACTTGGACTTGTGATGAAATGCCCACATGGATGTTAGGAGACGATCATCCTGCGGGGCTGCGCCTTGTGCTTTCTTAGGTGCCATCGCAAATGCGGCCTTTTTGTCTTGGAATAAATGGGCTTTTAAACCTACTAGAGAGGCAATAACAAAGCCCCACAAAAAGGATTTTCAACTCGGGCTAGTGAATGCTTGTGGAGAACCTAAAAAAGGGGAAAAAAACCTTGTTTTAGATTCGGGAATGTTACAAAGCACAAGTCTCAGTTGGCATAACAGGTTTCTGACCATACATCAACTCTGCGGGCATATATCCGGTGGTAACACTATGAATCGTACGATCAGCCCACAAAGAAAATGGTAGAAGTCTTGGCCATTCTCCAATCTATCCTTTGCATGCTTTGGCTAATGCTTTCACTATCGGTGGATGCCCTTTTCCACTCTTTCCATTTCCCTCTAGATTATATACTGTGGTTAGAGCCAACTTGATTCTTAGTTGAGAGAAAAACTCCCTTGCTTCATCTGCATCTAATTCACTGCGATCTGCAGTGATCTTACCCACATAGCCATACATGTAGAAAATTTCTTCCAATAAGAACTTACACACTGCACTAGTGGTCTTCGATCTCAAAGGTCTACCCTCTGCATGATTGGTAGGATCCTCTCTAGCCAATACAATATATCTCATCTGCCATAGACCCATCTTCATAGTAACCAAGTCAACTACCCACTTGTAATGAATGCATAACGGATAGGCTGGATGAAGCTCATCTCGATGATGCACTACGGAATACATCTAGCGGTCTTCCCTGCAAGTCTCTACAAAGCGAGAAACATCTCTGTATATGCCTTTCCAACAATATTTTTCCTTGATTTTCTCATAAGTAACCTACACTCCTCTATGACCAGCCCAAGGACTCTCATGCAACTCTCTCATCACCTAACTGGGTCTCTTTATGCAGACAACCTGCAAGGGTAATCCACCTCTTTTCTTCGGGTGCTTCCAAAGAAATCCATCCTTGAGAAAATAACCATAGGATTTTCTTCTGATCTTCTTGAACTCTTCATCTGTCCATTCATCTCTTTTGCTTAGTGTACTAAGGTACTTGCCAATCTGCAACCAATCTCCAACATAGAGTTCTTCTATGAAAGCCACAATATCATAGACATGACAAACATGATCAACCATAGCGGCTGAAATTTTTGTATCATCCTCTTCTACAAGTAGTGTCTCCTCATCGTCATATTTGGCTCTAGACAGCATATCCACCACTGGATTATCCTTCTGTGGTATGTGTTTAAATTCTGGATTTAATGACTTGATGTATGCGATCCATCTCAACATAGCTATATCCGAAGTAGAGCAACTTATAATCATACCTATCAATGGCAAGAAATCTGCCTCTACCACAACTAGGGCTCCAATAAAATAATCATTGTCACATTTGAGAGTTGTAACAATTCCTAGTAATTCCCTCTTGATTTGCGGATACCTCCTCTGTCTCTTGTTTAGGACTTTCGCCCAAAACCGAATAGCATACATGTTTCCATCTGAATCATCTTGACCCACAGCCCAACCTATGCCAACTGGACTAGTGTCAACTGTCAATACAATAGGCGTTCCACAATTATAATCCACTTTCCTAAGAGTAGAAGCAATCTACAATAACTTCTTCAATTTCCACATGGCTCTAGTGTGGCTCTCATCCCAATAACATTTCTGCCCCTTTCGAAGCTGCTGATATAAACAATCTGCTATGTGTGCAAAATGGGGTATCCAAATCATATAAAACACACAGGCTCCAATGAATCTCCGTACCTTTGAAGTGGTAGAACAATACTCCATAATCTTTCCTATAGCATCCACCTTTTCAAGTAAAGGTTTCCTGCCATAATACCCACACATATGTCCAACAATGACAACCTCATTTACTCCAAAAATAGATTTTTGCCCTGATAGTGTCAAGTTCACTTCTTCTAACCTGGCCAAAATCTTTTCACAAGCTGCAATATGATCAACCACAAAGTATCTACATCCCTGCTCATTTAGACTCATTCTTCTCTTCTTCTGCACACCCCTTAATGGGCACATCATCCAAGAAAGGCATGGTAAGCTGAGGTATATACTCACGAAGGACCTTATGCATGGCATTCATCATATGCGCAACATAATTAGTGGCACCTTGAGGCAAGGTACACATCTTGACAAGCCCAATAGGAGTTCTTATAGTGGTTATGTCCCTGCTTTCCAAGGCCATTTGAAACTGATCATATCCCGAATACAAGTCACCTAAAGAATAGATGGCAAGTCCAGCAAATGCTTCTACAAACTCATCCACAATTGGACCTATACCAACATTCCTGATAGTAACTCTATTTGCTGGCTACATGTCTTGTATAAATCGGAGAGTACCATTCTTCTTTGGAACCATAAACCACCTATTTGAGTATGGTGCAGATGAAGGCTCTAGGATTCCCATCCTGATTTTCTCATTCAACAAGTCAACTAGCTTTGGCAGGTGTGCCCTAGGCATTGGAATAGGTCGGAGGTTCCATGGAATATGAGGAATACTAAAGATCACCATAGGGGCAATAATATCCAAATTCACACATCCTATCTCATGCGAAAAGAAAGCAAACCCCCCTCCATGTCGCTCAAGCATATCCTGAAAGCATTGCTTCTTTGAGGGTAGCAAAAAATCACCATTTTCAGTTTTTAATTCAGCAAGAGTCTCTACTGAAAATTTATGGCCTATATGCTCTGTATTCCTCAAAATTGGTTGCTTGGCAGCCCTCTCTATTTGCTAATCACTGTCGGTGGAAGCGGTCCAACTATCGACTTCACCTTCTTATCCACAGTCTTGTATTTCATGTCAACCCTAGCTTCATCATGATCCTCTACACTACTCAAATCTTGCTGTAAATCAGCAATTTTGCCCTCTGGTGGTTGAATATTCTCAGCCCTATGCTCTATGGACTGCATAGGAACAACCCTAAACTCTGGATGCTAAAATATCCTCAACCCTCTACTCTACGGACTGCATAGAAACAGCCCTAAACTCTGGATGTATGCTGAAATATTTCAGCAGTAAACTCTATTGGCTGAAAGTTTTCAGCCCTCTGTGTCTCTGTAGGCTGATCATAATCAGTCGGAAACTCTGTTTGCTGAATTTCTTCAGTACTCAACACTTTTTGCTGAGTCACCTCAGCCTCTGACTCTATCTGTGACACAAAATCTGAAATTTCATGAAACATGTCCAGGGACTACACTGATACAATACGAGACAACACTGCATATTAGTTTTCAGCATATTTTCCATCTCTGTCATCATATATGCACAAATCATACTATCATACATCCCATCTATATGCTCATCATCCTCTAAAATACCTGCATTTTTCAAGTTTTTCTCCTTCTTGCATATGTATTACCTGGTAGTTCTAGGCAACTTAAAAATCTTCTGATAACTCATCAAGCTGTTTGCTAAAATTCCAACAAAATTGGAGGAGAAAGCACTGCTGCTAGGAAGCGAGAGCTCCAATCTCCTCTGCTCTGTACCACCGTCGTCTTGCGCAACAACGGTACCTAATGAAAACCCGAATCCCTCATAGTGGGCAAAGGTGCATCTCGAAGAGTATCCCTGTTTCTAGTATGGTTTACACAAACAATCATAAACTGGACAGCTCTCATACCATCTTTACTACGAATCCATGCATAAGCACATGCATCATCAATTACTTTCGTCTCCATGTGCATCTCTGTGATGAATGGTTGTCCTAGGATTATGGGGTAAGAGCATGAATCCTGCACAAAGAAATGGAAATCCTCCTCTACATCTCCAATAGAAATCCTGACACTGGGACAGGCAGCATACAAATCACTTGCAGTATTGTTGGTGGCTCTCATATGCCACCCATGCTTTGCATCCATAGGCCATCTATTACTTTCATAAACTCCACGAACTATGAGATTAATCTCTAAACCATGATCCACCAAAGCAACATAACACACCTGTTTCTCTCCAATTTGTACCATTGTTTTTGTAGTCTCCCTAGCCCAATGACTCCACAAAAAGTGACTGCACGGTACCAAGATAGGCTCATCAATTTTAGCATAATGCATAGGCTGAACCCTCTTCTCTGTCTGCAAAAAAATAGAAGCATTCTCAACCATAACCTCATCCTTATCCTCATCCAACTCCCCAATCAAAACTCCCTGTGTATCAGTACTAGGCAATGTATGTCTTTTTCTCTTCAAGACTTCTTGGAATTGTTCTTCAAACTCTCTTTTCGAGATGCCCAAAACCTCAGAAATAGTAAAAGTCACCTCACTGCCAAGTATCTTGTCATTAAAGATTTTCTTCATGTCCGTAGATGTCTCAATATCAAACATTAATCTAAATCCTGGCTGCTTTCTCTGTCTAGGCTCCTGCCTCTTTTCTTTCTTTTGAGCATCTTCCATTTGTTGTTCTGGCTCTGGTCTCAAAGATGGCCCTGTAGTAGGTGGAGTAACAAACTCACCCCCTCTAGTCTTTTTAGCTACATTTGGATTCTCTTCATCTCTCTTACGCTTCTCCTCAACAAGTACATCTGCTCCCTAAGACTTAGTCAAGTAGGCATAAATAGTGTACCTGTCAATAGGAGAATCCCAACGTGTCTCAGATCTGATGCTAGAACTTGCACTAGTCAAAATAGTCTACTGAATTTTCCCCTTGTTTGCTGTCTCCATAGCATAGGTCCATAATGTTGACTGACTCTGAACCTTTCTCAATCTGGACTCCATATGCAGAGGCATCTCCTCTAGCTCCCACATAAGAAGTACGCGCAGCCATGTCATCAACTAATTTCTTCATTCCGCCTTTCCCAAAATTGGTAGCAAGCGGAGCTCCTGTTTCAGTCAACCAGATCTTGCCATCTTGTCCCCAAAATACCAAATTCTTCCTCCTTGCATCTTGAAAAGATTCACAATCCCTGCAATGTTGATGGTCCATACTATCGCACCAAATACATCTTTGATCTCTCCTAGGTGCAGTAGGAGCACTAGAAGAAATAGTAGGTGTGGTCGAAGCAAACTGATCTTTCAATTTTCCCACCAATTCTGCTTTAGCTGACTCCAGTGTCAAATCCATTATGCCTTTGATTATGTCATCAAGAGAGGAAGGAACCAAAGGAGTGGATGATTTTAGAGCAGAAGGAGTCGGCATCGGTCTTGGAACAGGAGGACAGGAGGATTAGAAACAGTAGGCACTAGCATAGGCCAAGTAACTGGCTGAGGAAGAGAAGAAATGATAGGGGTAGAAGCAGACATAGGAGCAAAAGACGGCGTCGGTGTCATAGATCCATTCTGTAAGTGGGTCTTCCATATCTACCTCTTGGTCCGCATCCTGGGCATGTTGCCAATCTGTTTTAAGACCCATAGGCTTCATGCGATCCCAATAAGCTCTCCTAATTCTTCCTGAAGAGCAGGATCTATAGCTTGCAAGAAAAGCTCAACTTTCTCAATATCCAATGCTCTTTGTTCAATAGCATCAAGCTGACTATACCTCTCTTCAAATTCTCGTATCAATTGTGAAGCAGCTAGACCTTTGTTTGGCATGTAGACCCACTCTCGGAATGACTACCGTGTAGCCATCCCAAAGTGTTCAAGAAAATACTCCTCTTTCAGGGCCTTCTTAAAATCTTGCCAATGCGAATTTTGAAGGAAAAGATCAGTCACTTTTACCCTCAAGGCAGGTGTGACAAGGTGAAGAAAACATTTACTCATAAGTCATGTTGGTACTCCAAAAAATCCCACTTAATCTCATACGTCTTCAAATAAGCCAATACATTACAACCATCAAATAGCTTCTTTTCATTTTCAACTGCTTCAATCACCTTAGTCGCGCTAATTGCATTCTCTTGCTCCGAATATAGTTGCCATTTGCTGAGACAACTGTTGTTGATGTAATTGTTGTTGTTGCTGCATATACAATTGTGTCTACTAATTTTGAAGTTGCATATACATAGACATATTCTACAAAATTTGCTTTAAATCATCCGTACAAGTACTTGAAGCAAAAGTCGATGATGAAGTTGAAGTAGAGGACAAAGCAGGAATCGTAGAAAAGGCTAAAATTGATGCTGAAGTATCTCCCATCCTGAAATTTTTTTAATGCGACGCTTTCACGTCCGGTTCACCAAAGATGTCGAAGGTTTTTTGAAAGCAAAGTCGTGACCACAGAGGTCCTTAACAAATTTCAAGATAGAAGATCAAACATGTAAATAAGAAAAATGAGAAAATGATGCCAAGTAACAATTGTATTACTGCCAAGATGTTTACAAAATACAAGATGAATTCCAATCTATTCAATCCACTGGTTTTAGGCCACCCGATTTAATTCTACAACATTTGTAGATCCTTCTGCTATAATGATCATATGGATCTTTGAAGCTCCTTCTTACATGTCAGGCTTCTTATGCAGGGAAGCACGTTTTACCAGGCCCGGTTTGACATGTTTTACATATTGAAAGTGCTGTTTGGGAAGACTTGAGTATGCTCTAGCATTGCATTCCTCTCCCATAGTTTGTCCACCTGAGCTAAAGAAGTTGCACAAAGCTGTAAGCTTCTGTGTATAGCATTGGCCATAGAAGAATCCACAGACTGTGGCTTTCTGTTAACCTATGGCACTCCTCTCTTAGCATATTCTGCTCCTGCAAAGACTTTTCTCTTGCTAATCTTTCACAATCAGGCAATGTGGTGCTCCTTCTCCCATTACTGCTCCACTGCTTTGAAAGGGATTTTTAGGATATGCAATTCCAAATTTTGCTATCCAATGCGTAAGGTTCAAAATGGCAACTAATCCAATCTTGAAGATATACAAAGCTGCAGCTCATTCAGGGTGAGTTGCAACCAGAAAAGGAGTCCATCTGATTGCTAATCATTACCTCTCACGGTGGCTTGATGTAGGATCGCTAGCTTACATACAATACTGAAGGAAATAAACAGCTTCCAACAATCACTGTAGTTTACACTTGATCAGTCTTGCTTGTACTGGCTGGTAAATTTTCCAGATCAATCTTCAGTAAGTTACTGTGTTATCTAGGCCTTCACAAAACTACTTGAAACCCCATGGCCAACCTATTCAGCAGCGTTTGCCCTTTCGCATTCATCTATCCAATCACTGTAAACATATTTCGTTGAGAGCATCAATCTGTGTGGTAAATTTCTCCTAAAAAATTCTACAAGAAACCTCACCAAGACAGTTCTTACAGTCCATGCGGCATTCGACGCTACTTTCATGGTTGCAGAAGGGGAAATTGAAGACGGTGAGAGCTTCTCCATCTTCTTCTTGGGGGGGGAGGCTTGGTAGAGGACTTGCGCTTGCCCATGGGATCTACTATCTCTCTGTGTTTGCCTCTCTCTTTCTCTCTCTCTTATGAAGGGACGCAGGGGTCTTCTTGCTCTCTCTCCATGTGGTTCTTCAGCATCAACATGCAGTTGTCTCACCTAAATCCCAATCAAACTCAGATGCAGCTGGACCACTAGGATGCTTTTTTAGATATTGCTTCAGTGCACGCTTTGACTTTAATTTCTCTCCATCTGGTGCAACGAAGTAAACATCTCTTCTATTGGGTGTCCTCTTCTTTGTAGACACAATCCTTCTATCCCAGGAATAAGCACCTCTGCTACCTTCCTCTCTCTCTCTCCCAATGTGGCTCTTCTTTCGATGGACTGATGGCGCGTGTAACATACAGCTTTGCATCACCTGGAAAATAAATACTGGCTGCATCTTGAAGTGTTCCGAAATCTGTTACATCTTTAACCTGTCTAGTGATGCAAAGCGAGCTACAAAGGTTTGTGGCTTGGCTTTATCTCCATACATCGCAACCCCAGCCATGTAGTCCTGGAACATAGAGCATCAGAACTCTGTGTTCTTACTCGTTGACGTTCATACCTTCCCAACCTGATCTCAAGCAATGCCCATCCAATGATAGATATTCTTAGCTTTCTATAATCATCCCTCCACCTGCATTCGATCCCAAAAACATCTCCTCCCCTTTTTGCATACAACACACAGCTTTTTCCCATACAGAAAAGCGGCCCCCCCTTCTTTCCCTCTTTGGCTTTTTTAGAGAAACAAAAAAATAGCAATCCCTTTTCCCACATTGGATTGTGCTGAATCAATATGCTATTTAAATTTATATGGTCATGGATGGGTAACCAGAGCAACTCTACTGTCATCTGATTTGCTGGAATGCTTGTTTTTTTGACTTGAAAGTACCTGGAATCGCTTAAAATTTAGGCTTGAATACACAACAATCCGTCCCTTATCATGTTCATGATCTCCATCATGGAATACAACAGGGTAAGGTGTGGCAAAGCTCTCCATCATTCGTGCCAACAAATGTATGAGCATCCAAGACTCTCCCTGCTTTGCATAAACACCTGACCAGACCATTCACAATCAAAGAATCAACAGTCCCTTCCTTTCTAGCTATGTCAACAACCAACTTTATAGCATCATCTACTTTATTGGCTTTGCATAGTCCAAGAGTAACCATACCCATAGTGAGACTATCTGGATGCATTTCTACTTTCTACATTCTGTTGTACATTTCCAATGCATCATCAAATCTTTGTGCCTTGATGAGAAAGTCAATAGCACAATTGTATGTGAAGCTAGCAGGCTCACAACCTAGATCACTCATGCGATCAAACAATTGCAAAGCCTCCTGAATGTGTTCTTGTTGGGTATATTCTCCAATCAAAGAGCTCCATGTCACATCTCAATTGGGTAGTGTATCAAAAATAACATGTGCATCTGGTAGGTTTTCATATTTGGCATACATGCCAACTAGAGCATTACAGATAAGTTCCTCTTGCTCCAACCCCCTCTCCACTATACTGCCCATGAAGAACAAAATGCAAACACAACGACTAAGTATATACAAAGTAACAAATGTCACACACAACTTTTTGGTGGATTCCACACCTCGAATACACAGCAGTACGACAACGTGTCCTGAAAGGAAATAGGTGGACACGTTACAAATTGGCCGCAAAGGGTGCACTCCTCCTTGGGATGAGACGTCACCTCCCTGGATAGAAAATTTGCCAGCCACACCCAATCTTCTTGTATATGGTATTCAATTAGCTTGCGAGTACAATGCATGATTGATATTAACTTTTCTTACTGTTTGTTGAAAATCCAAGATCACCTGATCAATGATCTCAGATTGACTCTCGCCGAAGCGTCGTACATGTTCTATAGACAATCAACGTTTTCATCTAATTGCCAGCTTACATTGAGAGCAAGGACATGGGACACGCTGATTAAGATACGTCTCACGATCTTGAACAAGAAGACCATCGTTTTCCATTTTGTCTACATTACGACAAACAATTTGTTTTTGTTATCATTCTTTTTTTCTTTCTTACATTGTTTGAAAAGGGATTTCTTCTCTTGTAACTCAAAAAAAATTAACGTATGTAAAGTCTCCACCCACCCACTCACAAACTAACGTATATATGTCGGATTGTTTCCCATCTTGTGGTGTTGCACCGAACCTCAGCAGACCTCGCCAACACTCTCGCTTTGTTTTTTATCCATTGATTATCTCCTCTCCTTCCATCTCTCTCTCTTTTTCTCTTTCTTTATTATGTTGTATGTTTATTCCCTCTCTCTCGTTCCTTATTCTTTTTTCTCTTCCTCCCCCTCTCTCATTTTCTTTAATTATCACGACCATGGCCACGACCACGACCACGACCACAACCACGACGACGACTATTACTACGACTATGACCACGACCATGACCACGACCATAACCACGATTACGACCACGACCATGACTACAACCAGGACTACCACTACCACTACTAGTATAATAAAGAACAAAAGAAGAAAAAACGACGACCACGATCACAACCACAACTACTACTACCACTATGACTACCACTACGACTACCATTACCATGACCACAACCATGACTACGACTATGACTACAACTACGACTATGACCACGACCACGACCATGACCACGACCACGACCACGACCACGACCACAACCATGACCATGACCACAACTACGACCACGACTACGACTACGACCACGACCACGACCACGACCACGACCACGACCATGACCATGACCACGACCACGACCACGACCACGACCACGATTACAACAAACCACGACCATGACTAGGACTATGACCACGACCATGACTATGACCACGACCACGACCATGACTACGACTACGATTACGACAAACCACGACCATGACTACGACTACAACCACGACCATGACTACGACCATGACTATGACTACGAGCACGACCATGACCACAGCCATGACCACAACTATGACCACGACCACGACTACGACTATGATTACGATGAACCACGACCGCGACTATGACTACGATCACGACCATGACCAAGACCACGACCATGACTATGACTATGACTACGACCACGACCATGACTAGGACCAGGACCGCGACTACGACTATGACAACAGCTACGACTACGACTACAATCATGACCACGACCACGACCATGACCACCACTACCACTACCACTACCACTATCAGTACCACTACATTATAATAAACAAGAAAATAAGAAAAAACAACGACCATGACCACAACTACGGCCATGACCACAACTACGACCACCACGACCATGACTATGACTACGATTACGATGAACCACGACCGTGACTATGACTACGATCACGACCATGACCAAGACCACGACTACGACTATAACTATGACTACGACTACGACCATGACTAGGACCAGGACCACGACTATGACTATGATAATGGCTATGACTATGACTACGATCACGACCATGACCACAACCACCACTACCACTACCACTACCACTATCACTACCACTACAGTATAATAAACAAGAAAATAAGAAAAAACAACGACCATGACCACAACCACGACTACCACTACCACTACCAATACCAATATAATAAACAAGAAAAGAAGAAAAAAAAAACAATAACAACTACAACTACAACCATAACTACGACCACGATCACAACCACGACCACAACTACGACTACGACTACGACGACAACTACGTAGACCATCATCACGACCACGACCATGACCATAACCACGACCATGCCTTCTACTATGACCACAACCACGACCACGACTACCACTACCACTACAGTATAATAAATAAAAAAAGAAGAAAAAACAATGACCATGACCACAACCATGACTACCACTACCACTACCACTATCAATATAATAAACAAGAAAAGAAGAAGAAGAAAAAAAAAACAACAACTACTACTACTACTACTAGAATAAAGAAGAAAAGAAGAAAAAACTACTACTACTACTACTACTACAACAACAAAAAACAAGAAAACTAAACAACAATAAACAAGAAAAGAAAAACTACTACTACTACTACTACTACTACTACTACTACTACTACTACTACAAACAATAATAATTACTTTCATTTTTTCTCTTCCTCTCCCTCCCTCACTCTCTCCCTCTCTTTCTCTCTTTCCCTATCAGGTTTAATGTTTTTTTCTCTCTTTTTCTCTCTTCCTCTCCCTCTCTCATTTCCTCTCCCTCCCTCACCCTCTCTTTCTTTCTTTCCCTATCCGGTTTAATGTTTTTTCTCTCTTTTTCTCTCTCCTCTCCCTCTCTCATTTTATTTTCTCTCTTTCTCTCCCTCTCTCATTTCCTCTCCCTCCCTTACCCTCTCCCTCTCTTTCTCTCTTTTCCTATTATGTTTAATGTTTTTCTCTCTCCTCTCCCTCTCTCATTTCCTTTTCTCTCTTCCTCTCCCTCTCTCATGTCCTCTCCCTCCCTCACCCTCACCCTCTCTTTCTCTCTTTCCCTCTTTCCCTCTCTCATTTTCTCTCCCTCCCTCACCCTCTCCCTCTCTTTCTCTCTTTCCCTATCAGGTTTAATGTTTTTTCTCTCTCCTCTCCCTCTCTCATTTTTTTCTCTCTCTCCTCTCCCTCTCTCATTTCCTTTTCTCTCTTTCTCTCCCTCTCTCATTTCATTTCCCTCTCTCACCCTCTCCCTCTCTTTCTCTCTTTCCCTATTATGTTTAATGTTTTTTCTCTCTCCTTTGCTTCTCTCATTTCCTTTTCTCTCTTCCTCTCCCTCTCTCTTTTCCTCTCCCTCTCCCTCTCTTTCTCTCTTTCCCTATTAGGTTTAATGTTTTTTCTCTCTTTTTCTCTCTCCTCTTGCTCTCTCATTTTTTTCTCTCACCTCTCCCTCTCTCATTTTCTTTTCTCTCTTTCTTTCCCTCTCTCATTTCCTCTCCCTCCCTCACCCTCACCCTCTCTTTCTCTCTTTCCCTATTAAGTTTAATGTTTTTTCTCTATTGTTCTCTCTCCTCTCCCTCTCTCATTTCCTCTCCCTCCCTCACCCTCACCCTCTCCCTCTCTTTCTCTCTTTCCCTATTATGTTTAATGTTTCTTCTCTCTCCTCTCCCTCTCTCATTTCCTTTTGTCTCTTCCTCTCCCTCTCTCATTTCCTTTTCTCTCTTCCTCTCCCTCTCCCTCTCTTTCTCTCTTTCCCTATAATGTTTAATGTTTTTTTCTTCCTCTTCCTCTCTCATTTCCTCTCCCTCCCTTTTTCTCTTTCCCTACTATGTTTAATGTTTTTTCTCTCTTCCTCTCCCTCTCTCTTTCCCTATTATGTTGAATGTTTCCCTCTCTTTCCTCTCCCTCCCTCTCCCTCTCCCTCTCCCTCTCTTTCTCCCTATCCCTATTATGTTTAATGTTTCTTCTCTCTTCCTCTCCCTCTCTCATTCTCATCCTCTCCCTCTCTCTCTCCCTCTCCCTCTCTCATTTCCTCTCCCTTTCTCTCCCTCTCTTTCTCTCTCAATACACACGAATTATACAAAAAACAAGTAAAAGAGAGAGAGAAAACACAAAAGCAAAGCAAGAATAGACAATGCACTCACTGTTAAAGCTCGAAGAAGGGTTTGGCGTCTCCTCTTCGCAACAGTGGCTCCTCTTCGCCCTCCGTACACCTCCTTCTCTTCTTCAAGAATGGCGGCGGCAACGATGAGAAGCCTTCTTTCTCCCTCTTTCTCTCAAATGCAAGATGTTTGCTCTCCCTCTTGCTCTCCCTTTTGCTCTCTCTTTTGTGAATGCAAGTAAAATAACGCACTCGGGTTTTGACCCGCATTTTTTTTGTCTAAGTACCATCACTATTTGCGTCGCAAATGTGATACAAATAGTGATGCAAATAGCGGCGCCGCTATTTCTTATCGCAAATGGCCGTCACTATACCCTCATATCCTTATAGTGAGATTGGTTAGAATCCTTCTATATAGGTAAAAGGACAATATGAGTAAGGTCTACATTCTTTTTTAAATTCTTTTTGAAATGTAGAAGTAATAAGTAACATAGGTAAGTGTAAATAAGAGTAGAAAATTTAGTAAAAATCTCCTCACCAGCGCCACTATGCTAGTGTTGCCATATGCAAAGAAGAGGGAGAAGTGCACAAGGGAGAAAGAAGGGGTGTCATGAAGAGGAGGCTGAAAAGAATTCATCCTCGAGCCTTTGCGGTAGGTACATTTCCTCTTCTTGCTTCGTTTTTTTTTTTCTTTCCTTTTTTGTTTTTCTTTGTAATGAGATACATTGAAAGAGAGAGGAAGAGAGGAAATGAGGGGAGAGAGAAGAAGGAATAGGAAGAGAGAACGCACGAGAGAGAAAGAGGAAAGGTAACACACACACATATACACACACACACACATAGAGGAAAAGAGAAATGAGATATGAAGGAAGGGAGAGGAAGAGAGAAATAGAGAGGGAAAGGCAGGAAGGGTAACAAAGAGAGAGAGGAAGAGATAAATGAGAAGTGAAGGGAAGGAGAGAGGAGAATGAGCAAGAGAAACAAGGGGAGGAGAGAAACAAAGAGAGAGGCAACAAAGAAAGAGAAAAAGAGAGAGAGAGAGAGAGGGGGAGAGAAAGAGAAACGGAGAATGAAGAAAGAGGTGGAAGAAAAGGGCGGGTTAAGGAGAGAAAGGAGATTGAAAAGAAAAGAGAGATAAAGGGAGGGGAGAAAAGGAAATGGAGCTAGGGAGAAAAAGAGAGATAGAGAGAACAATAAATAGACAGGGAGAGAGAAAAATAAAAACATTGAGAGAATTCGAGAGAATGTAATGATAGTCAAATAACGGGAGACACAGAGAGGTGAGAAGAGAGGGTCTTCCAATGTCCTTGTTTTATAAGTTTTTTACTTTCTATCTTTCATTTTAATTATAACAAGCTGTGTTGAGTGAGAGCGGAGAGGAAAAGAGAAAGAAATAGAGAGAACATGGAAGGGAAAGAAAAATAGAGAAGAAGTGAGAGTGGAAGGAAAGATGGAGGAGAGAAAGAAACATTGAGAGAGAGAGAGAGAGAGAGAGAGAGAGAGAGAGAGGAGAGAGAAACAAAGAAGAATTAAGGGAGGCAAATAAAAAAAGAGAAAGAGAGAGAGAAAGAGGGATGGGGAGAGAACCAAAGAATGATGAAGGGAGTTTAATGGACAAAGAGAGATGGATGGAGGGAAACAAATAAAGGAAAAGGGAGAGAAAGAGGAGTAGAGATTTAAATGGAGGAAGATCACCAATGAGGGAAACAAAGACCTATTGTTTACCATAACATAGACCAAATGGAAAACGATAATGATCTTGATGTTCAAGATCTCGAGGCGTATCTCAGTCAACGTGTCCTGTGTCCTTGCACTCAATGCAAGCTAGCTATTAGACAAAAGAGTCACTTGTCCATAGAACATGTACGATGCTTTGGTGAGTTTCAATCAGAGATCATTGACTAGGCGATCTCAGATTTTGAGCAAATAGTAAGAAAAGTAGTGTGTATCAATCATGCTTTACATTCACAAAGTAATTAAATATCATGTACAAAAATATTAGACATACCCATGAAATTTGTACAGAGAGGTGATGCTTCATCCCAAGGAATGCACCTATTGTAGCCCATTAGAA
This sequence comes from Lygodium microphyllum, assembly GCF_053477565.2. NCBI lineage: Eukaryota > Viridiplantae > Streptophyta > Polypodiopsida > Schizaeales > Lygodiaceae > Lygodium > Lygodium microphyllum. The sequence continues at coordinate 35,404,239 of NC_141163.1, read as the reverse complement.
AAGTTCATGGGCATGTGATGGATGGATTGCTTGAGTTGATACACCAGTTCAAGGGCACGCCACATATAACACCCTTGATACCAGAGGAGACAATGAACCTTTTGGACCTTCCTCCAATCTTGGACTTGAGATGGATGCAATGATCGATTGGATAAATCCCCATGGACGCTGAGTCATATGATCCATTGAGAGAAGAATCATCAATACCATTATATGATGGGTGTTGAAGACGTTGCTTGCGCTCTTAAGTGTGTAGGCAAAGTATGGATGGAGTGATGCGAGTGTGATCAAGTTGATCAAGTATATTCTACACTCTATTGATTTTTTTGGCTCAAGGGGACATAGTCCAAAGGTGACCCATGCTTTATTTTCTATCATATCTAGATCTTGTGTGCAAAAACTAATCTAACTGTCTCAGTGTACATTACAAAATCTATAGTGCAACATTGTTGTATAGGTGATATTTCCATATTGAACGTATCAACAAAATACACTCCACAATGGATTGTGTTGTTGTGGCAAAGTTCAAGTAAGAGAGCCAATGGTGGGCCATAGATCCAAATAATGTGGTAGATGAGATGGAGTATTTTGAAAACTTGTAAAGTGTTATCTCACTTGATTACCATAGCTTATCCATGATCATATTCGACCTGCAGTGGTTTAAAGTGGTGTTGACCGTTTGGTGAGGTCCATTTGGATTTCTAAAAATAGATTCTGCAAAAGGATGGATGGATGTGTGCAATATTTTTGTCATGTTGGATCATTGTAAATAGGTTTATGACCTATTTTTTAAAATTTCCATGACACAAAACAATCACAAATTTTGATTAACTCTTATATGTTATATTGAACATGTAATCTTCTATTCAAACCCCTAACAACCTCAATGGTGGTAGGTCATGCCATCAACTCCTCGGAGTGCATGAGTGTATGATGAAAGCAATGTTCCCAATATAGATAAGGAGAGTATGCTCGTGGTGGAGTCGATATTGCGGGGGTGGAGGGTGAAGAAGGCTTGGAGCATACAGGGGGAGGCATACAACACGAGTAACGTAGACAAAGAGATAGGAGACCAAGAGTTTTTTGAGAATTAAGTGGACCCCTCTTTCTATGGTAACCTATCTATCGATCTTTTAGTGTATGCCAAGTTGTGCCATGAGATTGACATGGGACCATAGACCAAGTCATATTTGCATCCGCTCATTCAATTTTTTGATGATTTACTTTTAAGGGTACTTTAGTATTTGTGTTTTAATTAGTAGCATTTTTTTCAAAGTCATATTGTCGTGATTTATCTAAATCTTTACACTCATTATGCTAACATCATTTTCTGTCTATGTAGATTACAATTGATAATACCCATAGAGTAGGATGAGTGAAGGGGTGGCCGATGAGGAGTTATAGGAGATATTCATATGTATGTCTCCACATCACATGGACCAATTTAGAGATATGGTAGACCAAGAGCTGTCACAAACATTGTCGGGTAATTCTATGAGGTCTACTTTAACATGCTCTAATGCTTCGATTTCAAGTAGTCAAGGTCCACGCTCTAGAGTGGCCCTAAATGGAGGGAGTGATTCTGGGGAGTGTTGCAAAGATGTGGATACTATGAGCTTGCACTCGGCTCAAGAGAGGGTTGCTACTCCTCGCTCTCATGCTAGTTTTAGAAAGGATGGCTCAGGTGGGTGTTTTGGAGGCACCGATACAATGTCTATGTCTCCTCGATTTGGTGGTTAGGTAACTAAAAGGCCATTTCCAGTTTGGATTGAAAAGCCCAATAAAGGGTTGGCTGCTATAGATTTTCTCCGTGAATCTGAAAGTTGGTATGCGCAGTTGGATGTCGATGAGTAGCAATCATTGGAGAGTCAAAAAATTGGTTTGTTTCTGAAGGCTACAAATTCTGTCTTGCAAGAGAAGCTGACTGATTGTTTAGAAGATGTCTCTTCTAAAACAAGGCTGAAATCAGATTGGGCTAATGTAATTGAGGTAGTGCATATGTTGATAAAGAGAGAAAGGATGAAACTAAGATGGGGTACAAGCATCGCGCTTGCCAATACTCAAAAGGGGGATGAAATTGCAGGCAAGGCACCTTTAGGTATAGTGGAATAGCTAGCTATACCTATTGGTCAGGCTCTGAAAGGTGATGTTGTGGATGAATTAATCAAGGGAATATGTGATTTGAGGCTAAATTTGACGAAAATCAATGCAAAGGTCAAAAAATTGGATATTAAGGCAGAAGAGAAGGGTCGAGTAATAGCCCAAAGACTGTACAAAGAAGGATACATGAGGAGTTGCATTTGGTGTGACAGTTTACAACATGAAAAGTGATACCATACAACCTAATATGAAGAGAAAGAAAAAAGGTTAGTATTTTGGAAAGATGGAAAAATACATGCAACAAAAACATGCCTTCCAATAGAGCCAAATTTTGGAAATGGTGGCATGGAGAAGAGGTTGGAAGATATGGCTGCAAGGACAACATTTGTTGCCATAGATGCATCCGCATATGGGTTGAGAATTGAAAGGACCATAGAATCTCGAAAAGGAGGCATGGCTGAAGTGAAATCTCGCATTTGAATGCAAGCATTAGATTGCATGGAAAAAGGTAAAACAACAAAGTCTGAATTAGTTGATGCAAGGCAGAGTATACAAGGGAGGACAGGATGGAGTGCACTAGTGGATTCATTTTCACCCTATGCTTATTTGAATGAGGTTCATAATCAACAAGCTCTTGTGGAAGAAAAAAGAAGAAGAGATGAAGACACTGCTAGTCCTTCCTCTTCACTCCCATCTAAACACGTGACATGAAGTAAAATGGAGCAACAAAAAGAGGCTGAAAAAGTCATACTTGAGCATGTTATGGAGAATGCATCTCAAGAGAAGAAACAAGAAGGGAAGAAAAGGGGCAAGTAGCCTGGTTATAGGTTATAATCAGATTTTGAGACTGCCACAAACCTTAAAAAGATCTTGGAAGATGAGATACTTGACAGTAGAGTGGAATTCACACTTGGCAAAGTTCATGGAATCACGAAGCGTGAATTTCATGATTTAATAATTAAATGTTGAACTAAAAAAGATAGTTTGATGGTGAAGTTTTGCAAGCATTGATGCAGGTTGACAAAGACATAGAGAAAAAACTTTAGAGAGAATATGATGATGCATGTAATGTTGATTTGGAGTAGGCTGATGTTGAAAATGGGTTAAATGGGAGTGTAGGCAGCAAGCTTGTCTTATGGGCAATAATAAGCATAGAGAGAAGGCTATCTATAATGGGGATATCCATCAATAAGTACATGAAGAATAATATGCTCATTTTATTCCGAGCAGTCATTATTCATGAACACATTGGGCTCATGCTACAATAGAGACAATTGTTAAAGTGAGAAAAAGACAGATGCCTTGCATAGCTCCCTTGGATCATGGTTCTGAAATTCCTGTTACGACACACAGCTTGTATGGGAATGGAGGTTGGCTGATTGATGTAGATGAAGGATGGCGCATGTAGACAGGAAACAATTCATCAAAGGATCTTTATGCGGCTTGCCCGAATGTGCCCGTGACTATTGGGGATGTTAAGGATGAATATCATTTTTTTTGTGGGATTCATGTACTTATCCTGTGATTTTGGGGCACCCTATATTTCAGAATCAATATTGGAAAGAAAAGCCTTGGATGATGGTTCTTCATTTGCTTGGGTTTGGAGTAAATACAATACAATGGAGGTATATCTTCTCATTGTTTGTGTAAATCACCCTCGCAATTGAGATAGACTGTGGGATAATTCCATGCCACCTAATATATGAGAGTTTAAGGGTTTGTAGAGAGCACTGTTGTGAGTGGAGGCTATAACACTGTCTCTAGGAAGATAATTATGCCTCCAAGAAATGGGAAAACTGTGTTTGTGTCAAGATTGTAGAAATGGATAGCATGTAGTCTTGGCAGTTTTAAGAATATTTCAACTATGTGCAAGGCTGAAAAGAAATATGTAGGATGGGCTAAAAAATAGCTATAGACATATGGTCTAATGGCTGCAAATAAAGATATTTCTTCAGGGCTATTTTTTAGGCTGGTTGATGTTGATATAGGGGCTGAAATTTTTGCAGCAATTAATGTTGAAAATAGGGCAGAAAAAGAGGTTATTTATGTTGACACTTTAGAGTTTTATGAAGTCATTCAAGAGCTTGCTGAATGAGCATGAAGGTTATGGGCTACTAAACAAGACTGAAGCAAGGATGGATACAAAGTACGAAACAATTGCAAAGAAGGTTGAGCTTGTGGCTTTGCCTTTGCCACCTGAAAGTGATGGGTTGGCTGAAAAAGTGACTTAACAGCCTAGTTTACGGGATCCACATGGATTAGGACATAAATTTATAGCCTTAAAATTTACAAGAGCAAAAAATTGGTGATACAAGCTTCCTTTTTCCTGTAGAAAGAGATTGTTTATTGCATATGCTGGCAAGACATGGGAAATCCTTTGCATTTTAGCTAGATGAAATCGGATGTGTTGATCCCCGACCATAGTTGCACCTATGGTGATCTTTACAGTACCTCATATGCTATGGAATTTAAAGCCTATTCTAGTACATCGGGCATATTTGCCTAAGTTGCTAGCACTTTTGAATGAGAAGATCAATATGCAGATTTTTGAGCCTTCTTTAGCTCCATATTTGAATCAATGGTTTACTATTCCAAAGAAGAATGGTGCTTTGAGGTTTATATAAGATTTACAATCAATTAATAAAGTTAGTATAAGGAATCTTAGATCAGATGAGATAGTTGATGAATTTGTAGAAGCATTTGTAGGCAAGGCAATTTACTCTATGGGTGATTTATATTTAGGATATGATCAATTCTAGCTTGCATTGGAAAGTCAGGATATCACCACCATGAAGAAAACACTTTGGATTGGTTAGGATGTGTACACTTCCATAGGGGGAAACCAATTCAGTAGTGCATATGATGAATGCTATGCATAAAGACTTGAGGAAGTATATCCCTTAGTTGACCTTACCCTTTCTTGATGATGTGTCAATAAAAGGGTGTGATATCCATGAGAAGAATGAAGAAGGTTTGTGGTTGATCATATTGTTGATTGTGATAGGATTTTGAGCCGTCTTGAAGAAGTGCGCTTGACTCTATCAGGAGAAAGGTTGGTTTTTAGAGTGGAGGAAGTATTAGTTGTTGGGCACATGTGTGGACCATATGGAAGAAAGACCTCACCAGTAAAGATTGATGGCATAAGCATGATATCGGAGACATGTTCGAATGTATCCAAGGTGCATGTGACTTTACTTGATATGGATTCCACATTTTGCTCATGTGGCTGAAAATTTATGTTAGCTCTTGAGAAAAGGGCAAAAGTTTTGGTGAGGTAAACAACATATAAAGGCAATTCAGAGGTTAAAGAGCTTATTGATTTCAGTCCCAACACTAAAGATAGCAAATTATGAGAATGGGCAGCCTACTATTCTCACACTAGACACAAGCCCAATTAGCATTGGTTGGGTAGTGGGTCAGGATGATGTTGATGGGAGTAGGTATGCCATTTGGTTTGGAGCAAAAGTCCTCAATGAACGGCAACGATGGTATTCTCAAGTCAAAAGTGAGCTTTGGGGTAAAGTGACAACCCTTAAGTGTGATAGGGAGTATTTTATGGGAACTCATGTAGTGGTAGAGACTTATTGTCTACCTCTATTGGGCATGATAGTAAATTGCTCAACTCCCGATATAGTCATAGTAGCTTGATAGCAATTTTGTATTTTGTGAGCAAACTTTTGCATATGATAGCGGATTGAGGCGTTCTATAGCTAGAAATTAGGAGTGTGATAAGAGCTACATATTTAGAAAAGGTTTTATTCTATGTAGTTCTTTATTTTATACAAAAAATAATAGTTTTGGTTTGGACAACAAGCAATAAAGTTTATAATGCATGTTTTATGATTTGAGTGCTATTTTGGTGCCTAGATTGTATGGTTATGCTTTGGGATGCTAGTTGCTTTGTCTAGAGATTGATAAGCTCATTTTTTTAGAGTTTTATAGCTATCATAGTAGTTTAGATAACAAGCATACAATAGTGAGCTTTATGCTTTAAATGCCTATTCTCTCTACATGGTATTTCGGGTATGCTACATGTCTATGGTGATGTTAGTATTGATATATGAGCCTGGATATGGTTATGATATGCTTTGAAACTTAGCTTTGAGCTACATTTGATATAATTCAGCTTTGGCTAGCTGCTTTGAGCATCCATGTGTACTCATTTATAGGTATTGAAGCTTCATAGGATACTTATGCTCCTAGATGTATTTGTGATGTGCTTGGGCTTCTTGGTTACTTTGATGTATATATCTTGAACTTTTCTTTCTCAATTTTCATTCTAAAATTTCTTCAAGTGGAAGATGCTTGTACTTACTTTGCAGAGCTTGGTCCTTTGAGATAGTGACACTCTTGGTTCATGTATATACTCTCATGTATACTATTGGATGCAGTTACTCCTGATTGTGGGCTAATTTGATTATGTATGCTTTGGATATCGGTACTTACCTTTGCCAACAATTTTTAAGTGATGTATATGCCTATGGAATGTATGGCTTATTGACACTTTAAGTTTGTGATAGTCCTTTGTACATATAGTCTACGGTTACTGCTAGTTGCATTCTTTGTATCCCACTTACTACTTGGATATCCCTAGCAATCGGAGGTCTTTTTTCTTGGAAATTATTTTGATAGTTGGATTGAAATATAATATTATTTTATCTATTTTAGCATTATTGTAATTACTTTTTAAGGAATTTTTTATGAGAGAAAATAATTCAATTTGACAACCTTTGTTACTTATAGTTGGTGGACAACTCTCTAGTTTGATGTTCTCCCTTGTTTTCCTCCCCTTAGTTTGGCTTAATTTTGGGACTAATTTGTAGTCATTTATAGTAGCCCATTATCTTAGATTTCGCATTAGTATATTGTCGTTATGGGTGGTTTTTCAAATGATAGTGCTATTTTCAATATTAAAAAGTTTGATGGCACTAATTTCACCCATTGGAAGATGCATGTATGGCAGGTAGTACTAGTTCAAAAGAAGTAGGTTAGATTGTTGTAACCAAGACTGTAAATTTGGAAGGCATTGATTAGGATATTTGGGATGAGTTAGATGAGCTATGTAAATCCAGTCTTATATTGTCATTGTCTAAACATGTTAATTTTAATATTGTAGCAATTGAGGATAATGCTTCGCAATTATGGAAAAGATATGCAATCTTAATGACAAGCAAAGTCATGCTTCATAGATGTATGGATGAAAACCCTCATGGACGTTCACATGAAGGAAGGGACTAGTGTGTCTACACATTTGAATGAGTTTCATTTGATTTTTAGTCAATTGAATTTGCAAGGCATTGAGTTTAAGTATAATCTCCCTCCCTGTTCTTGATTGTGACACTTTCTAAGTCATGGGACACTTTCTGTATTGCCATGTGTCCTAATATGCCTAAGGATGGTTTGAATCTTTAGGATGTTAAGGGTGCTTTACTCACAAAGGAGATAAATATAAAGAATGTAGATATATCCCATACTTCTCATGCATTGATTATTATGGTCAGACATGATGGTAAGAAAGATAATGTTGGTTGCGGTAGAGAGTCATAGAGGTCTCAATCTTGTGGGAAGTCTCACTCATTAGGCATCCCTTACATGTCATTACTCTTATAAGCATAGTCATATTCAACTACATTGCCATTATTATCTTAGTACTTTATGTGGAAAATATATTGATGCTTGGAAGACCTCATGATGAGATGGATATGCTTTACAAACTCAACTCAAGAAGAGGTTAGAGATGAATGACATGGGGTAGGCCTCATATATTCTTGGTATGTGCATCATGCACGATCGCTCTAAAAATCCCTTTAGTTATCACAAAAGAAGTACCTGCAGAAGGTCCTTGAGTGATTCCATATGCAAGATGCTAAGCTTGAAAGGTGAGAAGGATCGAAGCTTGCACAAGAGAGCTATGGCGGGAGAGCAAGAGTAAGAGAGAGAGAAAGACTCACGATGTGGAAACTCCAATAGTCACAATTTGTGACTGGCCTTCCATTTATTCATATTTCACTAAAATAATTGAGAATAAAGTGATGGTGATGGGCACCCTCCGCCTGCAGTGTGCAAACGTGGGTATTTTTAGTGTAGTAATACATGGGCGGCTAGGCGGAGGCGCCTTTACCCCTAATAACCTCTCACTTAAAGGTGAATCTACCTTAGTGAGGAGTGAAAAAGAAAAAGAAAAGATAGTACAACATGTACACATGAACAAGAGAATGAGGAAATACGTCATCTCATCCCACGCCCATCAATCTCCTGAGGAAGGAAAAGCGTTCTATAGAGAGGCTTTTGGCGAGAAAATCTACAAGATTCTGGTCACTCAAGATCTTCACAATGTCAAGAGACTTGTCCTCAACAACCCCATGTATGAAGTGATACCTCAACCTCAATGTGTTTTGTCTTCGCATGGAAGACCAGAATAGCACTCATAGAATCTGAATGCAGTGTAGGGATAGCATCAATACCAAGTTCATTAACCAAATGGCCTCCTTGTTGCAAGCCTCAGTGGCTGCAATATACTCAGTCTTAGTGGTGGAAAGAGCTTGCAATTCTACACACTGGACATCCAAGAGACACAACCTCTAGCATAGGTGAACACATAGCCAGAACTGGACTTCCTACTATCTGCATGTCTTGCATAATCAGAGTCAGTGTACCCCATGACTCCTATATCTTGGCTACCCTAGCATATGCATATATCTACAGTGCCCTTCAGGTACCTCACGATACCCTTCACGGCATCCCAATGATTCTTTCTAGGTGTAGCCATATAGCATGCCACAACACAACTATAAAGGAAATATATGGACGAGTAGCTAATATCATTGCATACATAAGACTACCCACTACGGATGCATAGGGAATCTTGGCCATCTCAACCCTCTGCTCATCTGTCTGTGGACAATCACCTTATGATACCTTCACAAAAGAAGGCAATGGGCAATCAATAGGCTTCACGTCCTGCATCATGTAGAAGCGCTCAAGGACGTTATGAATGTACTCCCTCTGTGACAAGTAGAGGAGTCCTTGATGTATGTTGCATCTAATGTGCATACCAAGTATGTGAGAGGCATGTCCTAGGTCCTTCATCTCAAAGATCTTCTGGAGCTGAGCCTTAAGAGTATCTAGCTCATCATGAGCTTTCCCTACTAATAGCATGTTATCCACATAGAGTACCAAAATAAGCAAATATCCATCATGTACTTTCTTTGTGTACAAGCACAAATCCATAGCACTACGGTTGTAGCCTTGTGCATAAAGGCATCAAAATTATGATACCATTCCCTAGGTGCTTGCTTCAAGCCATAAAGACTTTTCTTCAACTTGCACACTAGGTGCTCCCTTCTAGCAGGCTCTGCAAAGCCCTTAGGCTGCTCCATGTAAATCTCATCATGCAAGTCCCCATGTAAGAGAGTTGTCTTGACATCCATTTGGTGCAAGTCCAAGTCAAGCTTTGCAAACAAACCCAAGACTAAGCGCAGGGTGGTCATCTTAACCACAGGAGAGAAGACCTCACCAAAGTCAACACCATGCTCTTGCCTAAAACCCTTTTCTACTAATCTAGTCTTGTATGCTACCTTGGGGTATCCAGGGGTACTTTTTAGCTTGTACACCCACTTGCATGGTAGAGTCTTCTTGCCCATAGGTAAGAAAACCAAATCCCAAGTTATATTCTTATGCAAGGAGTCTATCTCAAACTACAAAGTCCTCTCCCAGAGTGACTATCACCCCTGTGCATAGCCTCATCATGAGTGAGAGGCTCTTCTACATTCGTAACCAAGACATAATGCGTGGAGGGCTCAAATATGTTAGGTGGGCATCGATCTCTAGTAGAATGCTTCACTGGAAGCTCTGTTACCTACCCAACATTTTGTCCAACACCCTAGCCATGAGTATCTACTGCTCATGCAGGCTGTCCAGGTGGCTGTAACGGGAGCTCGTGGCTCCTCTTGAAATATAACCCTGCATATCTCCATGACACTCTCTTAGGATGCCTACGCATCTTGTCATCATGAAAGACTACATCATAGCTGTGGATGACTTTCCACGCTTGCAGATCCCATAGATGGTAACCCATCTCTCCTGCATCTCCATAACCAAGGAATATACATTTAACACTCTTAGGATCCAGCTTGTTACACTTGTCCTTGGGCACATGGCAGAATGCCTTACATCCAAAGACATATAAATGTGCATAAGAGGGAGGATTTCCTATCCATACGTCCTCTACAATCTAAAAATCAATGGCACTACAAGGCGATCTATTAATAATATGCATAGCAGCCATAACTACCTCAGCCCAAAAGTGCTAGGGTAAGCCTGCATGGCTAAGCATACTGTGAACCCTTTCCTAGATGGTCTTATTCATTCTCTCAACCATACCATTCTGGGGAGGGGTGTAAGGGGCGGTCCACAGACGCTTAATGCCCCTCTCATCACATAACCCCTCAAAAGCATGTGATACATATTCACCCCTATTATTTGTTGTAAGGCATTTCTACCTATGCCCAGATTGGTTTTCTACCCAACAAGCTATCTCTGAAAAATTGCTGACATCGGACTTCTACTTTATGGGATAACCACATATCTTACATGAAAAATCATCTATGAATGTAACAAAATACTTTGCATCACCCAAAGACTGACAGGGCATGGGCCCATAGACATCAGAATGTACCAAAGTTAAGGGCTCACTCATGTGTGGCACACCGCTTGAGTGAATGGAAGTGGGCCCTATCATAGATAAGAATCAAGAAAAGTGAACATGACACACTCATAAGCCCATTTTCAATGTTACTTTATTTATTTTTTAAATCTATACCTCGTACCCATGGGGGGATTTGTCAAGGTACTCTCACCTAGATAGTGTAGCAACATCAATGTAGATAGCCTCTCAATGATAGCATCTAGTACATCATTAGAGAGCATCATGTAGCTCTACATGTCCTTGTCAATCTCCTCACATGTCAACCCTTACCTAGATAATCATCTCAGTAGCATTATCAACAACCCATATCTAGCAATCAATGACATCTTTGCAATCTAGAAAAGACTCCAATGGAAAACTTGCAATCAATTGAGCTTACAACAATAATATCTTCATACAAAGATGGAATGAAGTGTAATAATGATATCTCTTACGAAGATGGTAGCCTCTATGGATAGCAAGTAGTTAATGTCAATTTAGACCAAAATGTGTGTCTGATTCTAGGCCTCTGAAAAGAAAAAATACTAACAAAAGGTGGGCAAGTGTAATATTTCCGCACGAAATATTAATGATCTTGGACCCCGCACATCTCGCGCAAGAGCAACTTAAAGCAATATCCCACAACAATAAAATTTTGGGCTAAGTGCTCCCTCCGCGTGCACTAGCAAACTCCAGTCCGCGTTGTGCATAAGAGGCCATGGCTCAAAAGCCGTAGTTCCACGCGGGAACACCCTTCACGGGAAAAGCAAATGGATAATGGATAAATTTTGGCAAAAAATTTTTAATAACCCCCTCCCCTTCAGTTGTTGCATGGCGGGGGAGAGGGAGTGTGAGAGGAATACTTGAGTTAAGTGGTGGAGGGGCATGGGCGAGGGAATCATGCACCCACCACTTGGGTGGCTACCCCCCCGCCCCCCCCACCTTAGTGCTATAAGAACACCCCCTCCCCAAGCTTGAGGGGAGGAGGGAAGAGAGAGAGGATAGGCTGCTACCCCGCCTGTGGAACCAAGTCGTCGCCACACTGCCTTCACGTCGCCAAGCCACGCCGCCTGCATCACTGCCATCATCATCATCCTCGTCTTCATCGTCGTTAGCATCATCTCCCTCATCATTTCTCTCTCTCCACTTCATTCTCTAAGACAGAACCTTGGAAGCTTCTAATTAGAAGCATCCATTAAGGCTTCCATAAGCCTTGTTTACGTGTGCCTTCCCCAGGTTTTTAAAAATGTGTCCAGCAAGGCTAGTGTCCTGCGCAGAGGAGGAGATATCGGTCAGAAGTAGCTTTGTAGCGCATAAGAGAGCCAAGAGGAAGATTTGCTGAGTCATGATCTACGTCATCAATGGCTCCAAAGCAAAAGTCGCGAGGTGCACACGTAGGAGCTTCCACCCCAAATACGCGAGTGGACAACACCCCGAATCCTAATGCCTAGGTTCCGTTAAATAGTCCCGCATTAAAAGAATGCATTAAGCATGTTTAAATCTCGTAGGAAAGTTTAAATACATTAGGAAATTTATTTGCTCTCCCGATTTATAAAATTTAGCCGCGTATCATGCATTTGCAATTGCTTGCACTTCCATGGTCAAGATGAAACTCTAAATGTTTGATGCATAAATTGAAAGAAGGAATTGTGCAAAGGCATCTTGCTGCACTTCACAAAGGATAGGACATATAACTCGTAATGCATTAATGAAATTAATTCTTGGTTGTGTCTTGTGATTAAGGTAATCATGACAGACATTAAATGATGTCTGAATTGTTGCAATGCATGGAAAGGATTCATGTACCTTGCAAATTTCATGAGATGATAGTTCATTTTGGGTCAGGTTAAGTGCTAAAAGAAGGATTAAGTCAATGATGGACTCATAGCATTCGCTCATGCATAGAGTTCCTTTATCAAAGTTTAAATTCATATCATTAAAAGTATTAAAGCTTTGACTTCGTTGCATCAATGTAGGGCTTATATGAGTTAGTTTTGAATGTCAATCATTATAGTTTAGGGCAAGGAAAAGAATGATCTCTAAGTTGCATGAAACAGAAGGTCTATGGGTTGAAGTTCCATACTCGCATGGAATGATCCATCTCGCCTATCTCCCAGTTACTTGCATATTTTAGGAAAAAGTAGTTGCTAATTATAGAAGGATGTAATTGCATCTTTAAAGTGAGATCATCTTTACTCGCGGGTTGGATGGATCAAGTAAGTGATCCGCTTTTAGTTGAGTAGCTCACATGAAAATTATAAAGATACGATTAGTTTATGTATGACGATCACCTCAAAGTGCTAGGTAGGGTTAAGTTACGTTAAAGTTTTGCCTAGTATCGCACTTGGGTTACAAACCTAATATTTCTAATCCCCAAAGATCCTACCCACATTCTCGAAAATGCTAGGGCTATCTAATAACCTGTGCAAGAATGATCTATGGTTCTCACCCTAAGGATCAATTGACCAAATACTAAACCTCTGTATGAATTTAGGATCCCTAAGGCCAAAGCACTATCGACCTAGCAAGCGTTAGGGTTGGATTGGGTTAATAGGACTCCCAAACCCTATATCTTGGTCAAAGGTATTCTTGACCAAGGAATGTCGTATGATGGGAGAATTAATCCCACAAGTTAGATGCTACACCTATCTCGTGCAACAAGTAGCAATGTCGCATGGTTTTGTGCCTAAATCAAAATAGTATTGCCACTCCTTAGAACAAGGTTGGCGAATTCTAAGTACAAGTCTAATTTTCAAGAGGATGAGTAGTCATCCTGCTACATCACCCTTCCTTTGGGCTGATTTGCCAAGTTAGGAAGTTATGAATTGCCTAGCAAGCAATTGACCAATCAAGTGAGGACAACGGAATTGTCCAGGATTTATTGACCATAATATATGAAAACCTAAAGTAATGATAATTTGGGTTAACAGGGTATAAACCCTAACCCAAGGATAAAGGGTAAACAAGAAACTTAGCTTACGAGACCCTTGGGATCTTGACAAGTCAAAATTGATCCCGGATCGAATGCTGGATGTATTCAGAGAGAAGGAATTATACCTTAGCAGTTGGTCGTATAAACAACCACTAGAGTGCTTGTGTTTGTACACTTAGGAGCATTGTTTGTTCTTCTTTGCTCAAGGAACTAATGTTGGAAAATAACTAATTCTTCAGGTTGAAAGCCTGGAGGGAGAGGCAGCATCAGTTACCTTTGACTGTCTGCTTGACCCTATCCAAGGGGGTTGTTAGCCGCACTAGTTACGTGGACCGAACCCGTTGCGAGAGGTCTCTTCGTGGATGCTACTTGGAGCAGGAGGACGCTTGGGTACCAGGGGGCCCTAGCTGTAAATACCTTGCCTTCGAACCCTGCACAAGAGGCCGACGTGACTCGAGATTGGATCTCAAGGCCCGCATACTAGTCAACGGGCAGAAAATTGGAATAGCAATCCCTGAGGATTGTTGGAATTGCCTTCGGGCGGATTATGGAATTGCCTTCAAGTGGATTATGGATTAGCCTTCGGGCTGGATTATATGATGTATTCCAAAGACCGATAAATAAAGATCAAATGTTGAAAAGGAACTTGCTTGACATTGTTTTTCTATGTCAGTGCCTAAGTTACGTGAAGGAATCGGTGTATAGTTGGTTAATTAAGGAAGATGTTTTTGCTTGTCAAATTAAATGTGGTAGGTAATTAGATAGCTAAAGCAACCCGAGGAAAGTGTGGTGGATGTGACCCTGGGTCCGTCCTATGGAAGGGTGGTCCCAGTTGGTTGGGAAATTTTCTCAAAGGAAATTGGCAGCGAGTTGACGTAGAAACTATTGTGTTAGAGTCCTGATTTATGTTGTTTTAGGGGAACAGAATGGGACTATGCCTTATGGACAGAGAGGTTGAGCTTCGCATCCTTCTCGTTTCCCATTCTCCTTGAACCAAGTGTAGCATAAATCCGCTTCCACCCTGATGTTTCTGCGTAAAGTAGTTCATCTGGGGCTCGATGCTAGCTACCTTCTAAGAACTTGACCATTAGGAAAGCCGGAATGCTTCTGCTTCATGGAAGACTCGGGAAGACCTAGATCACAAACCTCGTGACATTCCATGGGAGTGCCAAGCAGCACTTTTTTCTGGACTCTCTTCTCGATGGGCTGCTAAGACGTGTCCTACAAGTAGACAGGGGGACACGTTATAGTTGGTATTAGAGCAAACCAACGAGGGTCAACCACTTGTTGGATCCCATGCATATTTTCAAGAATGTGGGCAACTTGCTATGGGACCACATCACAGGAAAGAGAGACACTATAGGGGCACGAATGTATTCGAAGGAGATAGGTAAGATGGAGGCGCTTTGGCCGTAGTCGAGTGCTGATGGTCGTGTGCAGCTTCCACGTGCTCCTTGGGTTTTTTCCACTAAAATAGAGCGCATTGTGAAGCAAGTAATCAAGTCTATCCGCACTCCGACGGGTATGATGCGTTCTCTCAGGTCTGCATTTTCTAAAGACGACCAATTGTCGGGGCTAAAATCCCATGATTGGCATAAGATATGTCAGGTTTGTGCTACAAATGGATTGTAACTAGCGTGGGCATTTTGCTATTTGGAATGTGGCCATTATTCATAATGCTTTCTCATTTGTGACAATTTGTACTACCGATTGCGATCGCAGGATGCCTTACTCCAGAAATTCGTGGGGCCATTTACAAGTTGTCGAATTTGGTGCAATGGATCTCACAGAAAGAGATTAAGATGTCCTCTATTGAATCCACGAGGTGGAGAGTAGTGGAGACGGTCTGTCTCTTTGAGAAATACTTGCCCACTAGCATGCTCACGATACAAGTCCACCTTCTTGTGTATCTTGTGGACAAAGTGGAGATTTCTGGACCTGGCCATACGCGATGGATGTTCTTCCTGGAGCGCTTCATGAAAACCCTGAAAGGCTTTATGCGACAACGAGCTCGGCCAGAAGGTAGCATGGCCGAAGGTTGGTTGGTGTCAGAGGTGTTAGTGCATATTTCACAATGGCTACACAATGAAATGCTATGGTCGCTGAAGGACGATGATAGACTGACTGGAGATGTGGTGGTTGGAAATGGGGTAGAAAAAAGAATGGATGCCTCAATGGAAGAGAATGTGAATTGCTTTTCTATATTGCACCATGCCTCCATGGAGACGTGGCTCGCCAAGTACCAGATTGCAAGGCAAGATCGAGAGGAAGCGCGAGCTGAATTTCGATGTAGTATGCGTCATCGACCGATTCGATATCCCGAAGGCGTGGAGGAGATGCCGTGGTTTATGTCAACGCGATGGTTGCATGGAGCCTTGACCGCAGCATCTCGCGAAGGGATAGAGGCCTCAATGAAGGAGTGGGAATTCTCAAGGGGATGTAGTCCAAAGGTGATGAGGGGTTTAGAATCTGTCATATCTAAATTTTATATGCAACATCTAATTTGAGTATTTTAATGTACAATACAAAATATATAGTGCAGCGTGGTCGCGCGGACGGCATTTTCGCGTGGAGTGTATTGACAAAATGCACTCCACAATGGACTGTGGTGTCATGGCAAGGTTCGAGCAAGAGAGCCGGCGATGAGCAATGGATCCAAACACGGTTGTGGATGAGATGGAGTATTTTGGGAACTTGCAAAGTATTATTATGGTGGATTACCGTAGCTTCTCCATGATACTATTCGATGTGCAGTGGTTCAAAGTGGTACTTGGAGGAGCTGGAGCAACAATTCGATGAGGTCCATCTCGATTTCTCGAAATAGATTCCGAAAAAAAATGGATGGATTTGCGCGACACCTTTGTGTTGCCAGCCCATTGTGAACAAGTGCATGGAGTCATTTGCTTGCTAATTGTATTACGACATGGTTTATGTCACAATGGTTTGAACTCTCTTGTACGTGTTTGTGAACAGGTAATCTTCTATCAAAACCCCCGACAACCTCGATGGTGGTATGTTATACCTTCAACTCCCCGAAGTGCGAGCGTATATGATCAAAGCGATGTTCCAAGCATAGATGAAGATAATATGCAAATAGAGGGATCGATATTGCAAGGGGTAGAGGCCGTCGAAAGCTTGGAGCCAGCATCGGCTAACAATGATGGAAATATAGGAGTCTAAGAATTTTTTGAGAACGAGGCAGACTCATTATTTTGTGGTGACATGTCTATCGACCTTCCAGTGTATGCGGAGTTGTGTCAAGAGATTAACATGGGACCATAGGATACTTCATACTTGGAGCATCCACTTACTCAATTCGTTGACCAATCTCTTATAAAGGTACATAAGATATGCATTTTAAGCGAGTTTTTTTAAAATGATTTATATTACTGTGCTTTGTATGATTTAAATTGATTATTCTAACATCATTTTTTATCTGTGCAGGTGACATTTTCAGGATGAGTCGAGGGATGAGTGATGAGGAGTTGCAAGACATCTTCGCACGCATGTCTCCAGACCAGCTCACGAGATTCAGAGAGATGGCAGACCAGGAGCTATCTCGTTCTTCGTCAGGGTGCTTTGCTAGATCTGCTTCAGCGGGATTTGATGCTTTGGTTTCGAGCAGACGATCTCGACGCTCACGACTTGGGCCAGAGGGAGGGAGTGCATCGGGATCAGGGGGATGCTGCTGTGGAGACACGGATGTGGTGTCTCCGTCTCGTTGTTCAGCTGGAGCTGCGTCACCTCCAGGATTTGTCACACCTATGGGGACGTCTACTCCAGTTACTCCGGCTTTTGCGCAGCCATCAGCAGGTGGCACCCCTTTGGGTGCCACTCCGAGAGAGATTACCCCCGTCGGTACAC
Source organism: Lygodium microphyllum (assembly GCF_053477565.2). NCBI lineage: Eukaryota > Viridiplantae > Streptophyta > Polypodiopsida > Schizaeales > Lygodiaceae > Lygodium > Lygodium microphyllum. The sequence goes on along the minus strand of NC_141163.1, from coordinate 35,386,657 downwards.
CGGATGTAGAGGGGTCTCCTGGATATGCCCAGGAGCGTGGACGCAGATGGGAGAGGACCCATCTTAGACAGACTCCTAGGGGTCATGGATATCTGGTCGATAGTAGGTCAGGAGCCATCATCATGAATGATGAGGGGAGAAGGGTGATGGCTCGCATGCGAGAGTTGTGCCAACAAGTTTTTCAGCACAACGTCTTGGATCATTGGAAGAACATACCAGAGGGGAGCAAGGACTACATAGTAGCATCCTTGCACGACGAGTTTCCGATGCTAGTCGCAGTAGATAGATTGTCTACGGGCTGGATGATAGATTGCATGCGTGCATACATGTCACATAGACGATCCGACGCATGCAAGGCAATCAAGAGTGGGGCTGCAAAGCCTGAGTGGTTAGATGCAGACGACTGGCACCGACTGAGGGAGGAGGCTACAGATTCTCTAGGACGTTGGAGTCAGCAACGCGAGGCGGCGAGGGCACGACTCGAGGCCGGAGTGGTCCATCATCTTGGGAGTGGCGGCCACATGACATATTTGGAGTACTTTGTAAGTTTTTCTTTTGTTTTGCTTTTTTTTTTTTGAAATATTCTTTGTACTGACAATTATGTTTCTAATAGTTAGCATTTTGTTTTCTTTGTAGCACTCCATTACAAATCGCAATCCGATCGGCCTTGAGACTCGATATGCAGAGAGGCACAGTCTCAATGCATTGATCGACCGATTGTATAGACGCGGCGGCCCTGTAAGTCACTCATCTTTCTTGTCCGTAGTTACCATGAGATATTTGAATGCATTATTGTTGGTGGATTGATGTGTTGTTTCTTTTTCTATAGAGTCCGTTCGATGCTCCTTTGCAACGGGACGAGCTTTCGGGGGACGAGGATTTGTAGCTCGCCCTTGGATCCCTGAATCTCACACACCTTTATTTTTGAGTCGCCTGATCTATGTAGACATTTTCTATGTATTAGTGATATCCTTTCATGATTGTACCAATCACTTTTTATGCGATCATGTATTTATTTCATGTATCAGTTTTATGATTTCAGTATACAATCTTTTTGTTTGCAAGTGCTTTGTACACAGTAGTGCAGAAACTATTTTGTATGGCTCTCATAAAGCACACAAGCTGCCCTGCCACAAAATTTTTTTTATCCCTGTTACCGTCGCTATTAGCGTTGCAAATTTTACTGCTCGCGTCGCTATTTCCGTCACTATGCGCATCGCAAAACGTTGGTATTAGCGTCGCTATTGGCGTCGCAAATGCGACGTTGATAGTGACGCCAATAGCGACACCAATACTGATGTTTCTATGGCATCGTTAATCATGACGCTTTTTGCGACGACGGGGGCAAATTTTGTTGTTTGTATTTTCGTCGCTTTAAACATCGGTATAAGGCCTATATCTTGTAGTGTTTATCTACACTTGACATACTTATGTTTTTTTCTTTGTCAATACCCAACAACTTGGATGAAGTAAATTGGCACTGTTTTTTTATATATGGAAGAAAATGAAAGATAGAATACCTCCACACTTGCATCCTTTGTAATGGCATTATTAATATAGTTCTTTTGCCTAATTATCACGATTCATATCTTGTAATTTGGCAATCTTTGTGTTTTTGCTTTTGAATTATAGCATTGAAGAAAAAGCTATGTTAATTTTGACTCTTTAATTTAAAGTTATTATTAAAGTTTACTTTCTTGCTAAGGAGGACATAAATATGAGATGTATTTAAAGAAAATGCATAAGTACTTTGACCCTTCCTCTTAAAATGATGGTATAATTTTCTTCCTTGTCAATTAAAAAACAAGGGTATCCTTCAAATTTGAGCACTCTTGAGAAGGAGCCTTAAAGCCTTTCTCATCAACTTTTAAGGCTCATATGGCCTTATAAGAGGCTCACCCTCTTATCATTATTGCCTTTACCTTCCAAGGCTTATAGAAGCTCCCCCTCTTATCATTATTTCTTGTGCTCTCTCTTGTTATTATCAACAATGTTCAATGAGGAGGTGTCAATAATCAGCCCACATAAGGATGATTATTTTGTTGATGATGATGAGGAAATATGAGGATGAGTTATGTTGGGAAATCAGGTCATGCATATGATGATAATCGAGTTTATGATGACATTGAGGAAGCTAATGACAATTAGTTCATGTAATGGCGGGAGACATTGAGGCTTCTGAGGCAGATGGTGGGTAGAATTTCTCGATTATAGGCAAATACTATAGTAAGTCTTTTTAAAATTCTTTCAAAAGAATCCCTTTGAAAATTAACTCCCCCCAGCCTTCATTCATGTGCAGAGGATGGGGATATTACACATCATGATGTCTACCTGTGGAGCATGAAAGCTAAAAGCCTCATGCGTATGTTTTGGGGAATATGGTGATTACCTATGGTTTATTATTCTCTATGGAAGAGATTATGAGCATGACTATATGAGAGATATTTGAGAGGAAGATTTTCTAATATTGGGGGTTGTATTGAAGGAAGAAGTAGCTTATGTAGAGGTGGACATAGTGGGCTTATTGAGGAGAACGTAGGTATGGCTCTCGTATGACTTTGCTTGGTTTAAAGGGGCTATTTTGGATAACAAGAAGGAAGAGAAGAAAATGATGATGTGAAGGCGAAGAGACACACTATATTACCTACTACATGAGCACATGTCCCAAATCAACATCAAGTGCACAGAATCGGTTTAGGAGAGGAAAGAAAATCGTCATAATATTGCTTAAGAGACTAAGTTTGCATTCCAAAATGGAAGATCCTACTTACCGGTAAGAGGTAAAGTTCGTGCTTTGAAGGTTTGGTTAAACTACATGTGTGGGGTCACCTGAGCCTTCCTTACCGGTAAGAGGTAAAGTTCGTGCTTTGAAGGTTTGGTTAAACTACATGTGTGGGGTCAACATCAAGTGCACAGAACCGGTTTAGGAGAGGAAAGAAAGTCATCACAATATTCTTTAAGAGACTAAGTTTGCATTCCAAAATTGAAGATCCTACTTACTGGTAAGAGGTAAAGTTCGTGCTTTGAAGGTTTGGTTAAACTACATGTGTGGGGTCACCTGAGTCTTCCTTGTGGGTATTCCCTAGTGAGCATATTCTTGAGGATGACCAAGTTTGCATTCAAGAGTGGAAGATTCTGCTCACCAATAGGAGGTAAAGTTTGTGTTTTGAAGGTTGAGTGAAGCGATAGGTGTGGGGTCACTAACTCTCCCCTGTGCATGTTCCCTTGTGAGTATATCCCTTATGTTTTGAAGGTTGAGTGAAGCTATAGGTGTGCGGACACTAACTCTTCCCTGTGCATATCCCCTTGTGAGTATATCCTCGAGGATTCTTTCTTTGGTCTTGGAATTTTGGAATCTTGTCTTTTAGGATGTTGATGTTGCTCATATGCAAGTCTTGGGTGGATAGTTGTATCTTTGTTAATGAATGCTTTGAATATGAGGGGGCAATCATGTCCTCAAAGGAGAGTCTGTTTGTCTTCATAGTCCCAAATGTTAGGCCAACTCCTCAAAGGTATCTCCATGGTGTTATTTGTGTCAAGTTCCTAATGGAATAGTTTGTAAGGGTAGACTTGCCATTATACACTGGGTCTACCAAGTCATGGTCAATAAAAGCTTATGATGCGCTCAATCTATTCATGAGGTACAAGAGGTCCATTTGATTTCACACTTGATGTCTACATAATTATATATTTACCTTCTTATACTTATTGGTGAGGTGACATCATTGTTCTACATAGTACCACGGGTTTTTTCTTGAGGGAGTGCCACAACTCACCCATGTACTCACCAACATGCTCAAACCACTTAGGTTCAATCTCCTTGGCATCTAGGATAGAGTCATGCTCATTTTGTGTTTTTTTCTCTGTTTTTCTCCACCAAATAAACCCCAAGGTACAAAGCTGTCCTAACTCCATGTGGATCACATGGAATGCCAAGTAATTATCCTAGCTCCAAGTGGATCATATACAACAAATATTGTATGTGCAAGGGTTTGAGAATCAATCTTGTTGTAATAGATAAGGAGCTTGATTGCATCATCTTAATGTAGCAATTTCAGAGCACTCAAGTTGACCATGACTGTGTGGAGCATTCGTAGTTGCCTTATGGCACATGTGGAGTTCAATCCTCAATGAGAGACACTTGAGATTGCACTTGCAATGGCCTTGTATCAATGATGTATGGCAACGAATGTTATTTGATTAGACAATAGCATTTGAACCAAATGTTGTCTAAAAGAATTCCTATATGATTGTACCGATGTCTATTTCAAGCTTTAGAAACAAGCCCTGATGCGTCAATGCTTATATAGAAACTTGCAATAAAGGAAGATAGGGAGATAAAGTTATGACCGAATTATTCATTCTCCGTAGGGTATAATAGTCCGAATTATTCATTCTCCATAGGGTGTGTTAAATTATTTGAACACATGTAGTTAGTGTTGATGTAAAGAGGATAGTCTGTAAAAGTGAGTAATGAATTGATGAATCAGGCCTGAGGGGGAGGATGAGCAGGCAGCAGCATGGAGTTAGGGTTGAGAGGAAGGGGCAGAAGCAGAAGCAGCCTGCAACAAGTTGGCCATGGCAGAACGGGCATCGTCGCGGAGGCGGGCGAGGAGACGGCGCTTCTCCTGGAGCTGGTGCTGTAGCTGCGAGAGGCCCTCGGCGCGGGCCTTGTTGGCCTCCTCCAGTCGGCGACGTATCTCGTCCATGACCTTGCTGAACTCGGCCTCGAGGCCGCGCTCAGCCTCGGCGTGCTTGCGCTCGGCCTCGCGCATCGCCTCGTCCAGGGCCCATATCTTCTCCCTCAGCTCTCGCCTCTCGCCCTCCGCCTCCGCCTCCCTGGCTCTCAGCCTCCCCTCCAGGTTCTCTACGCTCTTTTCTAGCTCCCTGTTCTTCACCCTCAGCCGCTCCAACTCTTGCGCCTGTGCCCTAGTGACCGTGCGAGGCAGCCCTGACCATGATCGCCGCTCCATCTGTTGCCCCGGCCGCGAGAGAGAGAGAGAGAGAGAGAGAGAGAGAGAGAGAGAGAGAGCGCGATTTGAGGATTATGATTATACCTGTCGCTCCCGTGCTCTATATAGAACCTTCCATACATCATGTTCTGTGCTTCACTTCGTTCTCAAGTTATTATCGCGAAACCCATCATCTCGATACGGCACTGCATTACTCAGTTTATAATTGACCTCCGAATGCAAACTTCCCATTCATCAAAGCATTTCAACGATGCCCACCATCAGTTTACTCAACCCTTGTTTATCTTTTTTCATAACATGATACTAGGTGCTTTGCCCATTTAGAGTCTCTCGATGTTTCATTGTTCATAGTAACTTTTTGGTATATATATATATATTATATATATATATATATATATAGATGATCAATGACTGTATTAACATATTAATTTAGTAAACATTTTTGTGATAGTGGGGATATTAATTAATGTCCCAAGGGAAGCCCTTCTATCCCACAAAATGTGGTAATTAACAAGTCGCCCTGACTATAAGCAAAGTCCAATACATACCAACACATTATGTACCCATATATATTATAATGATTATATAATACAACTATTATAATATATAACATATTATATAATACTTTGATTATTATAATATGTAATAGGTAATAAATATAATATATAATATATGGGTGTGTATAATATAACTCAATTATAACTTATATAACATAATATATAATATATATTAATGTGATACATTTATTAAAGTTATATTATAAAAATAATATTTTAATTAACTAATAATATACTAATTATTAATAAAATATTATGTTAACTATATTACGGTGTCAAAAGAGTTTATTTTTTATGATATAAATCATGGGATTCTTATGAACATAAGAAGAGTTTCACTGGAAGTTATATGAGATATTTGCATACAAAATTCAGGCATTGTTATTCAAAAACCACCTTAGTTATACAAGTTCTTTTGTATTTAGCATATAATTTACAGTTATACCATTTACATTTATGAAAAATAAGTCTATGGGAACCTATAACTTGGACATCTGGAAGTAATTGACAGTCTGCTGGATAAATCACATTGATTCAGGTACAAAAATATGGTCAGAACCCAAAAATAATGCCAAAAACTGTCAAAAGTCCACTAGGTCCACATAGGACCAGAAGTAACTGACTTAGGAGCTAGCAAGTGACCTAGGCTGGTCAAAAAGTGACCAGGGACTGAGCAGAGAGTAGCCCGCGTTTTTCGGCGCAAAATGCGGGCTGCACTATCTGAGGGAAACTGGAAGAAATCTGGAGCTGAGTTGCATGAAATGGAGCATGCAAACTGAAGATTAACAAGACCAACTACTGAAGATGTAAACATGGTGAGAGCTCCACTTCTCTGCCTCTTTGGTTTGACGAAAATGCATGCTGAAACTGTCTATAAAAGAGGGGAAATCTGAGAGAAGAGTATTCAGCCTGCTCTTATGCACGACTTCTCTCATTTTGTTTACCTTATTCTTGGTCCAATGAAGCCCGACTTGTACCCAAGTACTTGAGTGACTTTGAGGCAAGCAAAGGGTGAGGATATAGAAGACGTATGGACTGTTATGGGCTGAAATAACCAGGCATAAACAGGGCAGCCCACTGTTTTGATCTATTTTTATGAGCAAACATGGGTTTTTTATGGTTGTAATCAAGGAAAATGACCTCTTTTCTTCAGGACATTGTTCATAGATGATCAAAAGTGCTTCTTCTTGAGTTTATGCACTCATTTTGAACTTGATTATGGGCTGGAATTTTCTGTTTTAAAACAGGGCTGAAGCTAAAATTATACTTTTCCCATTCATTTCATGTATCTTTGGCCCAAATCTTGGATGCATTTGATTCTATCAACAATATACTTGACCCAAAGGATTGAAATCTATCTATGTACATGAAATAAATGCCATTAGAGCTTGCATTTGACATTCATAAATGAATTGGAAATCTGAGAATATCCTTTATAAATGATGTATGTATCCTGAAGCATTTGATGTAATCAAGTTAGTCTTATTCCTTCTGTTCATGTATGCTATGTACAAAGTGAGAAGGCTTGAATTCCTCTTCCGTACCTAAATCATTTCTAAACCCCGAATCTTATTAAAACCCAATCCATCTTTCCTTTCTGAATCTTGAATCCTACACTCTTCTTCTGCACTAAAAGCCCCGGTGGTAGACATTCAACTCTTAACGCGACGACAGTGGTGAACCCGACGTGAAGGTCCACTGCGGAAGAAGTCCAATGGGAGAATCATCAAGCTCGGAAGGAGAAGCTTTGCAACAGTTGGTTCGTCTAATGCAAGAGAGCCAACAATAACAACTGCAATTTCAGCAGCAGTTGCAATTGCAACAACAACGGAGACAAGAAGAAGAGCGGATTGATGCTGCTGCCATTAAGGCCTTAGAAGAAGTTGGGCATGAGCTCAAGCAATTTAATGGGCAAAATGTGACCTCTTTTATCCGCCTCTACACTGACAAGATGGTCTTGTTTGGAGTTCCTCAACATGCCTGGAGCCGTTACTTTGCCCGCCTCGCTGTGCATGGTCTCCAGGACCGAATTCATGGTCTCTCCCAAAAAGATGCAGGATGGACTGTGTTCAAGAAGGCTCTTCGAGAAGAATTTTTCCTTGAAGATTCTAGCCTTATGACAAAGAAAATCTTCACCAAATGGGTCGAAAGGCCCAATAAGGGTCTAACTGCTACTGCTCTTCATCGAGAATTCAAAAGCAAATTTGCCCAACTAGATCCGATGACCAACAAGGTATGGAAAGTCAAAAGATTGAATTATTTTTAAAAGCTGCAGATTCTTCTCTTCAGAAGAAATTGACTGACCGACTTAAAGACCCTGACTCTGAGTCGGGATTGAAGACTGCTTGGAGTGATGTCACTGAAGCAGTTAATATGATAGCTCGAAGAGAGCAATTGCGCCTAAGATGGAGAACAACCCCTGTAACAACTGATTCTTTGAAGGAGCTTGTTCCAGCTTCTCGACCTCCTGTCTCGATGGCCGAGCAATCAAGAAATTCTGATGTTCCTTCTCCAAAGAAGGATGTTATGGATGAATTAATTAAAAGCATGCGGGATCTCCATCTTAATTTAACAGAAATTAATTCTAAAGTAGAAAGGCTTGATGTTAAAGTAGAAGAAAGGGGTCGGTCAACCACCCAAAGACCTGCACGAGAAGGCTTTAAAAGACGCTGCATTTGGTGTGATAGCCTTCAACAAGACAAGAGGGAGTGCGGAGCATTCCGTGAAGCTGAAGCACAAAAATTAGTCTATTAGAAGGATGGTAAAATTCATGCAACCGAAACCGGGCTTCCTCTTGAGCCAAACTTCGGTAACGGCGGCATGAAGAAAAGATTGGAGGATTTGGCAACAAGAACACCTAATGCAGTTGTTGATGCTGCAACTTATGGATTGCAAATTGAGCCAACTAATGAAATTGTTAAAGCATGTAAAACTAATGCAAAATCTAAAGTGTGGACGCAGGCCTTGGAACGCATGGAGTAACGCAAGGCAACTAAGGATGATTTAACCACTACCAGTCAATGCATTCGAGGGAGAACTGGATGGTCCGAGCCTGTGGATTCATTTTCAGCTTTTTCGCGGCTAGCTAAAATTAATAATCAAGAAGCCATGATAGAAGAAAAGAGAAGAAGAGATAAAGATGTTGCCAATCCTTCCTCTTCAGGACCGACTAAACGTATAACAAGAAGTAAACCAGATCAACAGAAGGCTGCTGAAAATCCGCTGCCACCAGAATTTGACATGGGAGATGCCCCTCAAGCAAAGAAGATAGAAGGAAAAAGAAAAAGCAAACATCCCAGTTACAAGTTGCAGTCTGACATAGAGACCGCAACGGATCTTAAATGGATCCTAGAAGAAAGAATTCTTTGAAGTAGAATTGAATTTACATTAGGTGAGATTCTCGGTATTGCAAAACGAGGATTTCGTGATGTAATAATTGATGTAATTAAATGAAAAAGATAATATGTTGGTGAGGAAACTGAAGAATCTGTACATGCTTTTTTGCAAGTACTTCATGTGTATTTGCAGGATAAAGAGAAGTTGAAAACTCAAGGGATTCGATTAGAGGCAATCAAAGAATTGATTGCGGCCATAGAAGCCAAAGATGAAGACATTTATGAAGCAGAAGCTGAAGAAGCCATAATGGTGGAAACTTCTCAATCTAAAGTGCAGCCTATGCATAAGAAAGATACTTTTCTTAACAACATGCAGGAAGAAAGTGAAACTCACTTTATTCCAAGTAGTCACTATTCCTGTACCCATTGGGCAAGGGCGACTACTGAAACTATTGTTAAAATCGGTGAGAAAGAAACTCCATGCCTTGCCCTTATAGACCATGGTTCAGAAATTAGTGTTATGTCAAGAAGTCTCTATGAGAATGGTGGATGGCCAATTGATGTGGACCCAGGGTGGCGCATGAAGGTAGCCAATAACTCTTCTGGCGATCTTTATGCAGCATGTCCTTATGTACAAGTTACTATTGGTAATGTAAAAGATGAATTTCATTTCTTTGTTCAAGATTCCTACAGTTATCCAATCATTCTTGGACAACCATTTATTTCTGAGTCTCGTTTAGAGACAAAGGCTCTTGATGATGGTTCATCATATGCTCGGATAAGAAGCAAGGATAATGATAAAGTTGTTCAATTCCTAACTGTCTGTGTTAATCACCATCGAAATAGGGATCGATTGAGAGATCATCCTGTTCCTCCTAATGCTCGAGAATTTAAGGGTTTTTAGGTAGCATTGCTAAAAGTGGAGGCTATGGCAATGCATCATGTCACAAAAAATTGCCTCCACATATGAAGGAGGCAAGGCCAAAAGTTGATTTGCAGGTTTTTTCAGCCAATGAAGTGGGCTGTTATAAACAGTTTTCAACCATAAATAGGGCTGAAAGAAAGTATTTGAGTCATATGGAGCAAGAGCTAAAGCAAATTGATGTTTTACCTAATGAAGAAGAAATTTCAGGACTATTTTATGGGCTGAATTATAATGATACAATGGCTGAAATTTATACAGCAGTTCATGCAGAAAATCAAGCTTAAAATCAGTCCATACAGGTATGTACATTGGATATGTATGACATAATTCAAGAATTTGCAGATTATGAAGCTTTTGGACAGCCAAACAAGGATGAAGTAAGATTAGAAACAAAATATAAAACAATTGATAAGAAGGGCAAGCCGGTAGCTACTCCTCTACCACCTGAAAGCGAAGGATTGGCAGAAAGGGTATCCAAACAACCAAGCCTTCGTGATGCTAAAGATATTGGTCACCAATTTACAGCTGAAAGTCTACAAAAGCTGAAAATTGGTGAAGACTCTTTCCTCTTGCCTTGAAAAACAAATCTTCATGCAGATGTTAAAGAACCATTGTAAAGCCTTTTCATTTCAGCCACTTGAAATCGGCTGTGGGGATCCAAGCATTGTGGAACCAATGGTAATTTTTACGGTCCCATATATGCCTTGGAATCTTAAACCAATTCCGGTTCCAAGGGCTCATTTGCCTAAGTTATTGGAACTTTTAAATGAAAAGATAAAAATGCGAATATTGGAGTCATCTTCAGCTCCATATTCCAATCGATGGTTTACCGTACCAAAGAAGAATGGATCTTTACGATTCATTCAAGATTTACAACCCGTCAATAAAGTCACTATTAGAAATGTTAGATCAGGACCAATTGTGGATGAGTTTCCTGAAGCTTTTGCAAGTAGGGCAATCTATTCCATGGGAGACTTATATTCAGGCTACGACCCATTTCAGCTTGCTTTGGAAAGCCGGGACATTACTACAATGGAGACGCCTCTTGGCCTAGTCCGCATGTGTACTCTACCTCAAGGGGCTACGAATTCAGTAGCTCACATGATGAATGCCATGCATAAAGTATTGAGCGATTATATTCCTCAATTGACTCTTCCTTTCCTTGATGATGTTCCAATCAAAGGATGTGAAGTTCATGAGAAAAATGAATGTTAAAGACTTTACTGTTTATGATATAAATCATGGGATTCTTATGAACACAAGAAGAGTTTCACTGGACGTTTTATGAGATATTTGCATACAAAATTCAGGCATTGTTATTCAAAAACCACCTTAGTTATACAAGTTCTTTTGTATTTAGCATATAATTTGCAGTTATACCATGTACATTTATGAAAAATAAGTCTATGGGAACCTATAACTTGGACATTTGGAAGTAACTGATAGTCTCCTAGATAAATCACATTAATTCAGGTACAAAAATATGGTCAGAACCCAAAAATAATGCAAAAAACTGTCAAAAGTCCACTAGGTCCACATAGGACCAGAAGTAACTGACTTACGTGGCCAGCAAGTGACCTAGGCTGGTCAAGAAGTGACCAGGGACTGAGCAGAGAGCAACCCGCATTTTTCGGCGCAAGATGCGGGCTGCATTGTCTGAGGGAAACTGGAAGAAAGCTGGAGCTGAGATGCATGAAATGGAGCATGCAAACTGAAGATTAACATTCCCAACTACTGAAGATGTAAACATGGTGAGAGCTCCACTTCTCTGCCTCTTTGGTCTGACGAAAATGCATGCTGAAACTGTCTATAAAAGAGAGAAATCTGAGAGAAGAGTATTCAGCCTGCTCTTATGCATGACTTCTCTCATTTTGTTTACCTTATTCTTGGTCCAATGAAGCCCGACTTGTACCCAAGTACTTGAGTGACTTTGGGGCAAGCAAAGGGTGAGGATATGGAAGACTTATGGACTGTTATGGGCTGAAATAACCAGTCATAAACAGGGCAACCCACTGTTTTGATCTATTTTTATGAGCAAACATGGGTTTTTTATGGTTGTAATGGAGGAAAATGACCTCTTTTCTTCAGGACATCCCAAAATGTGTATGCAAATATTAGAGCAAAAGATTGGGTATGCTCCTATGGAATAGAAAGAAAATAAAGTTTTAAAAAAATTATAGTCCCACCTTAAATTTCCCAGTTAAACATTGAATAAACCTTTGTTAGCTACCTTATATATCCAAAGAGAGTCTATGATGATCTAAACATTTGCTAAACCTTATACCTAAATCTTTGCTAGCTAACTTATATATCTAAAGATTCTATAAGGGATCTAAACAAAGCACCAAATGAATTCTACTAGTAAATTAATAAAATAATTGCATTTGCATTACTTTGACTACTAATAATGTACTCGAAAGAAGCACAAAATATATTCATTCCCTACACATTTATAACCTTCCTAAGGAAAGAAAAGTCTTCCACTGAGAGATTTTTAGTGAGTAGATCTATAAGATTCTCATCAATCACCAGAACTTGACAAGCTCAATAGACTTGTCCTCAAACACCTCCCTGATGTAGTGATAGTGCACCTCAATGTGCTTTGTCTTTGCATGGAAGATGACATTCTTAGCCAACTAAATAGTACTCATAGAATCCAAATGTAGTGTAGGAGTAATAGCAATCCCAAGGTTATCTACCAAATGGCCTAACCATAGGGCCTTCTTGTAAGCCATAATAGTTGCAATACACTCTGCCTCAATATTCAATAAGGCCACACATTTCTATATTGTGGACATCTAAGAAACAACACCTCTAGCAAAGGTGAGGACATAACCAAAGATAGACTTCCTACTATCTACATCCCTTGAATAGTTAGAGTCAATGTAACTTATGACTATAGTATCCTGGCCACCATAGCAAATGCACATATCTGTAGTTCCTTTCACGTACATCATGATACCCTTCACGGCATTCCAATGTCGTTGGATAGGTGCAACCATATAGATGCCATAATTCCCATTGAAAATGCTATGTCATGGTGAGTGGTGATCATGGCATACATCAAACTGCACATTGCAGATGCATAAGGGAACTTGGACACCTTTGTCTTTTGCTCATCTAACTAGGGATAATCTTCTTGACTGACATTCACATGGGAAGGTAGAAGATAGTCAATAGGATTTACATCTTGCATATGGAAGCACTCAAGGACCTTCTGCATGTATTCCTTTTGTGACAAGTAAAGGAGCTTCTTAGAGTGATCATGCATGATGCACATACCAAGAATATATGAGGCCTACCCCATGTCCTTCATCTCCAAGCTCTTCTTGACTTGAGTTCGTAAAGCTCATCCATCTCATAATGAGCTCTTTCAAGAATCAATATATTGTCCACATAAAGTACTAAGATAATAATGGCAGTGCGGTTGAATATGACTATGCTTATAACACTATGGCAGGTAAGTGATGGGTAAGCGATGCCTTATGAGTGAGACTTCCCACAAGACCGAGAAGTATGGGTTGTATCTACATTCTTTCTATTTATATCCTTTGTGAGTAAGGCACCCTTAACATCCTAAAGCTTCAAACCATGCTTGGGCATATTAGCACACATGGCAATACAAAAAGTGTCCCATGACTTAGAAAGTGTCATACGCAAGAACATGGAGGGAGATTATCCTTGAACTTAATGCCCTATAAAGTCAACTAACTGAAAATCAAATGAAACTCATTCAAATGTGTAGACACACTAGTCCCTTCCTTCATGCACATGTCCATGAGTTGTTTCAGTGATACATCTATTAAGTAGGACTTTGCTTGTCATTAAGATTGCATGTCTTTTCCATAATTACGAAGCATTATCCTCAATTGCTACAATATTAAAATAAACAAGTTTAGACAATCACAATATAAGAGTGGATTTACATAGCTCATCCAACTCATCCCAAGTATCCTAATCAATGATTTCAAGATTTACACTCTTGGCTTACAACAATCTAACCTACTTCTTTTGAACTAATACTTGCCATACTTGCATCTTGCAATAGGTAAAATTAGTGCCATCAAGCTTTTTAATATTGAAAATAGCAATATCATTTGAAAAACCACCCATAATGACCGTATATCAATGCAAAATCTAAGATAATGGGCTACTATAAATGACTACAAATCAGCCCCAGAATTATGCCAAACTAAGGAAAAACAAGGGAGAACACCAAACTACAGAGTTGTCCACCAACTGTAAGTAATAGAGGCCATCGAATCCAAGTATTTCCTCTCATAAAAATGCTTAAAAGGTAATTATAATACTGCTAAAATACAGACAATAATATTATATGTCAATCCAACTATGGAAAAATAGTCAAGAAAGAATACTCTGATTGCTAGGGATATCCGAGTAGTAAATTTGGGATACAAATAACGCAACTAGCAGTGGGTAAGAATAGACTACAGATACAAAAGACTATCACAAACTTAAAGTGTCAATAAGACATACATTCCATAGGCATATACATTACTAACAAATTATTGGCAAAGGTAAGTGCCAATATCCAAATCATAGGGAATCAAATCAGCCCACAAGTAGGAGTAACTACATCCAATAGTATACATGAGAGTATATACATGAACCAAGAGCGTCACTTTCTCAAAGATCCAAGCTCTACCAAGTAAGTACAAGCATCTCCCACAAGAAGCAATTTTATAATGCAAAGTGAGAAAGCAAAGATCAAGATATATATATTAAAGTGGCCAAGAAGCCCAAGCACATCACAAATACATCTAGGAGCATAAGTATCCTATGAAGTTTCAATACCCATAAATGAGTCTACATGGATTCTCAAAGTAGCTAAACAAATCCCAAGTATATTAAATTTAGCTCAAATCTAAGTGCCCAAGCATATCATAACCATATACAGGCTCATATATCACTACTAGACATCACCGTAGATATTTAGTTTACCTGACATACCATGTAGATAGAATATGCATTTAAAGCATAAATCTCACTATGGTATGCTTGATGTCTAAACTACTATGATAGCTGTAAAACTCAAAAAAATGGATCTAATCAAACTCTAAACAAACCAAGTAGCATCCCAATGCATAACCATACCATCGAAGCACCAAAATAGCACGTGAAGTATAAAACATGCATTATAATCTTTATTGCTTGTTGTCCAAACCAAAACTATTATATTTTGTATAAAATAGAGAACTACATAGAATAAATTTTTTTTGAAATATGTAGCTCACATCACACTCTTCATTTCTAGCTATAGAACACTTCAATCCGATATCATATGCAAAAGTTGTGGCCAAAATACAAAAGTGCTATTCAGCTACCATAGCCATCCATGACTTCTATAGTATACTTTGTATCCACTCAAAATGGATAGAATGGCTACATCTCAACTCAATAAGTACTCAACAAGGTTCAAATAAGCCCTAGGGAATTCCTTGAAAAGGCGAGATAAATTTGGAAGAAGTTGGGAGAAGGCAAGACTCAATGCATATATTGGGGGGAATAAACAATGGCTACCATGAAACCTTGAGGTGAAATTTAGAATCAAAGATGAAACAGAGGATGAAGAGGCTCCTCAAATGCTAGCTCTAATACCAATTGAAATGAAGAGCCTGAGTTGAAGCATAGAAGCAAAATCAAGCGCAAAGGAAGAGCCATGGTGGAGAGAGAGAGAGAGAGGGAGAGAGAGAGAGAGAGAGAGAGAGAGAGAGAGAGATTGTATATGGAAACTCCAATAGTCACAATGTGTGACCAACCTTCATGTATTGAATATTCATTGAAAGAATAAAGAATACAGTGATAGTGATGTGTACCCACCACTTGCAATGTATAGGTGCGTTGTCAAAGAGTTTACTGTTTATGATATAAATCATGGGATTCTTATGAACACAAGAAGAGTTTCACTGGAAGTTATATGAGATATTTGCATACAAAATTCAGGCACTGTTACTCAAAAACCGCCTTAGTTATACAAGTTCTTTTGTATTTAGCATATAATTTGCAATTATACCATGTACATTTATGAAAAATAGATCTATGGGAACCTATAACTTGCAATTCTGGAAGTAATTGACAGTCTGCTGGATAAATCACATTAATTCAGGTACAAAAATATGGTCAGAACCCAAAAATAATGCCAAAAATTGTCAAAAGTCCACTAGGTCCACATAGGACCAGAAGTAACTGACTTAGGTGGCCAGCAAGTGACCTAGGCTCGTCAAAAAGTGACCAGGGACTGAGCAGAGAGCAGCCCCCATTTTTTGGTGCAAAATGCGGGCTGCACTGCCTGAGGGAAACTGGAAGAAAGCTGGAGCTGAGATGCATGAAATGGGGCATGCAAACTGAAGATTAACAGGCCCAACTAGTGAAGATGTAAACATGGTAAAGCTCCACTTCTCTGCCTCTTTGGTCTGACGAAAATGCATGCTGAAACTGTCTATAAAAGAGGGAAAATCTGAGAGAAGAGTATTCATCCTGCTCTTATGCACGACTTCTCTCATTTTGTTTACCTTATTCTTGGTCCAATGACGCCCCGACTTGTACCCAAGTACTTGAGTGACTTTTGGGCAAGCAAACGGTGAGGATATTGAATACTTATGGACTGTTATGGGCTGAAATAACCAGTCATAAATAGGGCAGCCCACTGTTTTGATCTATTTTTATGAGCAAACATGGGTTTTTTATGGTTGTAATCAAGGAAAATGACCTCTTTTCTTCAGGACATTGTTCATAGATGATCAAAAGTGCTTCTTCTTGAGTTTATGCACTCATTTTGAACTTGATTATGGGCTGGAATTTTCTGTTTTAAAACAAGGTTGAAGGTAAAATTATACTTTTCCCATTCATTTCATGTATCTTTGGCCCAAATCTTGGATGCATTTGATTCTATCAACAATATACTTGACCCAAAGGATTGAAATCTATCTATGTACATGAAATAAATGCCATTAGAGCTTGCATTTGACATTCATAAATGAATTGGAAATCTGAAAATATCCTTTATAATGATGTATGTATCCTGAAGCATTTGATGTAATCAAGTTAGTCTTATTCCTTCTGTTCATGTATGCTATGTACAAAGTGAGAAGGCTTGAATTCCTCTTCCGTACCTAAATCATTTCTAAACCCCGAATCTTATTAAAACCCAATCCATCTTTCCTTTCTAAATCTTGAATCCTAAACTCTTCTTCTGCACTAAAAGCTTCGGTCGTAGACCTTCAACTCTTAACGCGACGACAGTGGTCAACCCGATGTGAAGGTCCGCTGCGGAAGAAGAAGTCCAATGGGAGAATCCTCAAGCTCGGGACGAGATGATTTGCAATAGTTGGTTCCTCTAATGCAAGAGAGCCAACAACAACAGTTGCAATTTCAGCAGCAGTTGCAATTGCAACAACAACGGAGACAAGAAGAAGAGCGGATTGATGCTGTTGCCATTAAGGCCTTAGAAGCAGTTGGGCATGAGCTCAAGTAATTTAATGGGCAAAATGTGACCTCTTTTATCCACCTCTACACTGACAAGATGGTCTTCTTTGGAGTTCCTCAACATTCCTGGAGCTATTACTTTGCCCGCCTGGCTGTGCATGGTCTCCAGGACCGAATTCATGGTCTTTCCCAAAAAGATGCAGAATGGACTGTGTTCAAGAAGGCTCTTCGAGAAGAATTTTTCCTTGAAAATTCTGGCCTTATGACAAAGAAAATCTTCACCGAATGGGTCAAAAGTCCCAATAAGGGTCTAACTGCTGCTCTTCATCGAGAATTTGAAAGCAAATTTGCCCAACTAGATCCCGATGAGACCAACAAGGTATGGAAAGTCAAAAGATTGAATTATTTTTGAAAGTTGCAGATTCTTCTCTTCAGGAGAAATTGACTGACCACTTGAAGACCTTGACTCTGAGTCGGGATTGAAGAATGCTTGGAGTGATGTCACTGAAGCAGTTAATATGATAGCTCGAAGAGAGCGATTGCGCCTAAGATGGGGATCAACCCCTATAACAACTGATTCTATGAAGGAGCCTGTTCCAGCTTCTCGACCTCCTGTCTCGATGGCCGAGCAATCAAGAAATTCTGTTGTTCCTTCTCCAAAGAAGGATGTTATGGATGAATTAATTAAAAGCATGAGGGATCTCCATCTTAATTTAACAGAAATGAATTCTAAAGTAGAAAGGCTTGATGTTAAAGTAGAAGAAAGGGGTCCGTCAATCGCCCAAAGACCTGCACGAGAAGGCTTTAAAAGACGCTGCATTTGGTGTGATAGCCTTCAACATGACAAGAGGGAGTGCGGAGCATTCCGTGAAGCTGAAGCACAAAAATTAGTCTTTTGGAAGGATGGTAAAATTCATGCAACCGAAACCGGGCTTCCTCTTGAGCCAAACTTTGGTAACGGCGGCATGAAGAAAAGATTGGAGGATTTGGCAACAAGAATAGCCTATGCAGCTATTGATGCTGCAACTTATGGGTTGAAAATTGAGCTAACTAATGAAATTGTTAAAGCATGTAAAACTAATGCAAAATCTAAAGTGTGGACGCAGGCCTTGGAACGCATGGAGCAAGGCAAGGCAACTAAGAATGATTTAACCACTGCCAGTCAATGTATTCGAGGGAGAAACGAATGGTTCGAGCCTGTGGATTCATTTTCAGCTTTTGCCTGGCTAGCTAAAATTAATAATCAAGAAGCCATGATAGAAGAAAAGAGAAGAAGAGATGAAGATTTTGCCGGTCCTTCCTCTTCAAGACCGACTAAACGTATAACAAGAAGTAAACCAGATCAACAGAAGGCTGCTGAAAATCCGCCGCCACCAGAATTTGACATGGGAGATACCCCTCAAGCAAAGAAGACAGAAGAAAAAAGAAAAAGCAAATATCCTAGTTACAAGTTGCAGTCTGACATAGAGACCGCAACGGATCTTAAACGGATCCTAGAAGAAAGAATTCTTGGAAGTAGAATTGAATTTACATTAGGTGAAATTCTTGGTATTGCAAAACGAGGATTTCATGATGTAATAATTGATGTAATTAAACGAAAAAGACAATATGTTGGTGAGAAAAATGAAGAATCTGTACATGCTTTTTTGCAAGTACTTCATGTGTATTTGCAGGATGAAGAGAAGCTGAGAACTCAAGGGATTCGATTGGAGGCAATCAAAGAATTGATTGCAGCCATAGAAGCCAAAGTTGAAGACATTTATGAAGCAGAAGCTGAAGAAGCCATAATGGTGGAAACTTCTCAATCTAAAGTGCAGCCCATGCATAAGAAAGATACTTTTTTTCAGAACATGCAGGAAGAAAGTGAAACTCACTTTATTCCAAGTAGTCACTATTCCCGTACCCATTGGGCAAGGGCGACTACTGAAACTGTTGTTAAAATTGGTGAGAAAGAAACTCCATGCATTGCCCTTATAGACCATGGTTCAAAAATTAATGTTATGTCAAGAAGTCTCTATGAGAATGGTGGATGGCCCATTGATGTGGATCCAGGGTGGTGCATGAAGGCAACCAATAACTCTTCTGGCGATCTTTATGCAGCATGTCCTTATGTACAAGTTACTATTGGTAATGTAAAAGATGAATTTCATTTCTTTGTTCAAGATTCCTACAGTTATCCAATCATTCTTGGACAACCATTTATTTCTGAGTCTCGTTTAGAGACAAAGGCTCTTGATGATGGTTCATCATATGCTCGGATAAGAAGCAAGGATAATGATAAAGCTGTTCAATTCCTAACTGTCTGTGTTAATCACCATTGAAATAGGGATCGATTGAGAGATCATCCTGTTCCTCCTAATGCCCGAGAATTTAAGGTTTTTCGGGTAGCGCTGCTATAAGTGGAGGCTATGGCAGTGCATCATGTCACAAAAAATTTCCTCCACATATGAAGGAGGCAAGGCCAAAAGCTGATTTGCAGGTTTTTTCAGCCAATGGAGTGGGCTGTTATAAACAGTTTTCAGCCCCATGAATAGGGCTAAAAGAAAGTATTCGAGTCATATGGAGCAAGAGCTAAAGAAAATTGATTTTTTATCTAATGAAGAAGAAATTTCAGGACTATTTTATGGGCTGAATTATAATGATACAATGGTTGAAATTTATACAGCCGTTCATGCTGAAAATCAAGCTGAAAATCAGTCCATACAGGTATGTACATTGGATATGTATGACATAATTCAAGAATTTGCAGATTATGAAGCTTTTGAACAGCCAAACAAGGATGAAGCAAGAGTAGAAACAAAATATAAAATAGTTGATAAGAAGGTCAAGCCGGTAGCTACTCCTCTACCACCTAAAAGCGAAGGATTAGTAGAAAGGGTATCCAAACAACCAAGCCTTCGTGATCCTAAAGATATTGGTCACCAATTTACAGCTGAAAGTCTACAAAAGCTGAAAATTGGTGAAGACTCTTTCCTCTTGCCAGCTGAAAAACAAATCTTCATGCAGATGTTAAAGAACCATGGTAAAGCCTTTTCATTTCAGCCGCATGAAATGGGCTGTGTGGATCCAAGCATTGTGGCACCAATGGTAATTTTTACGGTTCCACATGTGCCTTGGAATCTCAAACCAATTCCAGTTCCAAGGGCTCATTTGCCTAAGTTATTGGAACTTTTAAATGAAAAGATAAAAATGTGAATATTGGAGCCATCTTCAGCTCCATATTCCAATCGATGGTTTACCGTACCAAAGAAGAATGGATCTTTACGATTCATTCAAGATTTACAACCCGTCAATAAAGTCACTATTAGAAATGTTGAATCAGGACCAATTGTGGATGAGTTTGCTGAAGCTTTTGCAGGTAGGGCAATCTATTCCATGGGAGACTTATATTCAGGTTACGACCGATTTCAGCTTGCTTTGGAAAGCCGAGACATTACTACAATGAAGACGCCTCTTGGCCTAGTCCGCATGTGTACTCTACCTTAAGGGGCTACGAATTCAGTAGCTCACATGATGAATGCCATGCATAAAGTATTGAGGGATTATATTCCTCAATTGACTCTTCCTTTCCTTGATGATGTTCCAATCAAAGGATAAGAAGTTCATGAGAAAAATGAAGAACTCAATGAACTTGGATGTCGAAAGTTCATTTTTTATCATATTTATGATTGTGCTCAAATCCTGTCTAAATTAGAAGAAGTTCATCTTACTCTTTCAGGAGCTAAATCTATTTTCGGAGTTGAAGAAGTCGTTGTGGTCGGTCATATGTGTGGACCATATGGCCGAAAGCCTTCTCCATCTAAAATAAATGCAATCAGCAAAATGCAAGAAGAATGTACAAATGTTTCAGAAGTGAGAAGATTTCTTGGTGCATGTGTCTTCTATCTTATTTGGATACCACATTTTGCTCATGTTGCTGAAAGTCTTTATCAGCTTCTAAGAAAGGGCCAAAGGTTTCTATGGACAAAAGAACACACTCAAGCTATTCGGAAACTCAAAAAAATGCTGACTTCAGCTCCCACTTTAAAGAGGGCTAACTACTCTAATGGACAGCCCATTATACTCACAGTGGACACAAGTCCTATTGGAATAGGATGGGTAGTTGGTCAAGATGACTTTGAAGGCAACAGATATGTAATCCACTTTGGAGCAAAGGTTCTTAATGAACGACAAAGAAGGTATGCTCAAATTAAAAGAGAGCTTTGGGGAGTAGTAACTGCATTAAAATGTGACAGGGAGTACTTCATGGGCACACATGTTATAGTTGAGACAGATTGCCTTCCACTCTTGGGCATGATAGCCAACTGTTCCACTCCTGACATAGCCATGCTAAGATGGATAGGCTATATTAAATCCTCAAATCCTGATTTGAAACATATTTCAGGTAGAGATAATCCAGTTGCTGATATGCTTTCACGAGCCAAATATATGGATGAAGAAGAAATGATGGATGAAGAAGAATGAGAATTTATAAATGATGCTATTAATGCAGGTACAACAAACATTACAGCAAGAACAACAGGCTCAGCTGATAAAACAACTTTTCTATGTTTTGTTATGGTTTGTTCACACTTTAAAGAAGAATATTATGCAGATGATTGGCAAAAGATTGGCCAATTTTTGAGCACCATGACAAAGAAGGAAGAATGGACTTATGAAGAGTTCAAGATAATTAAGAGAAAAGCCTATGGTTTTTTTCTTAAAGATGGCTACCTTTGGAGGCATGCAAAAAAGAAAGGAAGGGCACCTGTTCGTGTCTTAGGTGACAAAAAGACACAAAGACAGGTCATGCAAGAATTCCATGAAAGCCTATTGGCTGGTCATAGAGGCATATGGGGTACTTTTGCCAAAATAAAAGAGAAATTTTGGTGGCAAAACATGTACAAAGACATTGAGCATTTTGTTGAGTCGTGTCATGCTTGTCAAATGTATTCTATGGTAAAGCATAGAGATGGGCTTCAGCCTATCTATCCTTTATCTATTCATTATAGATGGGTTATTGATTTAGTAACCATGCCTACAGGAATTTGGAACATGAGATATCTAGTACTTGCTAGAGAAGATCTCACAAATCAAGTGGAAGGAAAGGCCTTGACAACAAAGTCCACTCATGCTGTCTGCTAATAGAGGAGAATTGGATGTCGATGAAGCTCGCCATTTCTTTGCTCAATTGGGAATTAAGCTATCTCTTACTTCAGCCTACAATCTTGAAGGTAATGGTAAGAGTGAAAGAGATCATCAACCAATTCTTAACGCTTTAGCAAAATCATGCAACGGAAAGTTGAGGGAATGGCCTAAAATGCTACCATTCACATTATGGGCTGATAGAACAACCCATAGTGCAGTAACAGGATATATGCTAGCTGAACTCATGTATGGACAGCCACCTATTATGCCTATTGAGGAATCCATTGTCACATGGAGTATCTTGCCTCAGGATGAAGGCATGAACAGGGAAGAATTGTTGTCTTTACTCATAAGGCAACTTGAACGACGGCCAGAAGATGTTAAAATAGCCATTGAAAGGCTAAAAATAGCAACATTTAAGAATAAGAAGAGGTTTGATAAGCACCATCGACTCCGTCCAAGAGCTATTCAAGAGAATGACTGGGTTCTTGTCTATGATAGCAGCTTGGACAATCAATATAGTGCTCATACGAAGTTAGCCAAGCGATGGTTTGGACCATATGTTGTAAAAGTAGTACATAATAATGCTACTTACTCTTTGGCTGAAATGGATGGGACCATGATTAATATTCCAATAGCTGGGAAACGAATCAAACTCTTCAAACGAAGAGAACCTTCAAATTATGAACTTGATGACTTAGGTATGAGTCCTCTACTTGAAGACATATAGGAAGAAAAAGACTTAGAGAATGAAGATGAAGAAAAAGACCCTCCTTGACCTGTAATCTTATGAAATGGCACACGCCGGAGGATGTGCAGGTTAGGAGGGGGTGAATGTCAAAGAGTTTACTGTTTATGATATAAATCATGGGATTCTTATGAACACAAGAAGAGTTTCACTGGAAGTTATATGAGATATTTGCATACAAAATTCAGGCATTGTTATTCAAAAACCACCTTAGTTATACAAGTTCTTTTGTATTTAGCATATAATTTGCAATTATACCATGTACATTTATGAAAAATAAGTCTATGGAAACCTATAACTTGGACATCTGGAAGTAACTGATAGTCTCCTAGATAAATCACGTTAATTCAGGTACAGAAATATGGTCGGAACCCAAAAATAATGCAAAAAACTGTCAAAAGTCCACTAGGTCCACATAGGACCAGAAGTAACTGACTTAGGTGGCCAGCAAGTGACCTAGGCTGGTCAAAAAGTGACCAGGGACTGAGCAGAGAGCAACCCGCATTTTCGGCGCAAGATGCGGGCTGCACTGTCTGAGGGAAACTAGAAGAAAGCTGGAGCTGAGATGCATGAAATGGAGCATGCAAACTGAAGATTAACATGCCCAACTACTGAAGATGTAAACATGGTGAGAGCTCCACTTCTCTGCCTCTTTGGTCTGACGAAAATGCATGCTAAAACTGTCTATAAAAGAGAGAAATCTGAGAGAAGAGTATTCAGCCTGCTCTTATGCACGACTTCTCTCATTTTGTTTACCTTATTCTTGGTCCAATGAAGCCCGACTTGTACCCAAGTACTTGAGTGACTTTGGGGCAAGCAAAGGGTGAGGATATGGAAGACTTATGGACTGTTATGGGCTGAAATAACCAGTCATAAATAGGGCAGCCCACTGTTTTGATCTATTTTTATGAGCAAACATGGGTTTTTTATGGTTGTAATGGAGGAAAATGACCTCTTTTCTTCAGGACATCCCAAAATGTGTATGCAAATATTAGAGCAAAAGATTGGGTATGCTCCTATGGAATAGAAAGAAAATAAAGTTTTAAAAAAATTATAGTCCCACCTTAAATTTCCCAGTTAAACATTGAATAAACCTTTGTTAGCTACCTTATATATCCAAAGAGAGTCTATGATGATCTAAACATTTGCTAAACCTTATACCTAAATCTTTGCTAGCTAACTTATATATCTAAAGAGTCTATAAGGGATCTAAACAAAGCACCAAATGAATTCTACTAGTAAATTAATAAAATAATTGCATTTGCATTACTTTGACTACTAATAATGTACTCCGAAGAAGCACAAAATATATTCATTCCCTACACATTTATAACCTTCCTAAGGAAAGAAAAGTCTTCCACTGAGAGATTTTTAGTGAGTAGATCTATAAGATTCTCATCAATCACGAGAACTTGACAAGCTCAATAGACTTGTCCTCAAACACCTCCCTGATGTAGTGATAGTGCACCTCAATGTGCTTTGTCTTTGCATGGAAGATGACATTCTTAGCCAACTAAATAGTACTCATAGAATCCAAATGTAGTGTAGGAGTAATAGCAATCCCAAGGTTATCTACCAAATGGCCTAACCATAGGGCCTTCTTGTAAGCCATAATAGTTGCAATACACTCTGCCTCAATATTCGATAAGGCCACACATTTCTATATTGTGGACATCTAAGAAACAACACCTCTAGCAAAGGTGAGGACATAACCAAAGATAGACTTCCTACTATCTACATCCCTTGAATAGTTAGAGTCAATGTAACTTATGACTATAGTATCCTGGCCACCATAGCAAATGCACATATCTGTAGTTCCTTTCACATACATCATGATACCCTTCACGGCATTCCAATGTCGTTGGATAGGTGCAACCATATAGATGCCATAATTCCCATTGAAAATGCTATGTCATGGTGAGTGGTGATCATGGCATACATCAAACTGCACATTGCAGATGTATAAGGGAACTTGGCCACCTTTTTCTTTTGCTCATCTAACTAGGGATAATCTTCTTGACTGACATTCACATGGGAAGGTAGAAGATAGTCAATAGGATTTACATCTTGCATATGGAAGCACTCAAGGACCTTCTGCATGTATTCCTTTTGTGACAAGTAAAGGAGCTTCTTAGAGTGATCATGCATGATGCACATACCAAGAATATATGAGGCCTACCCCATGTCCTTCATCTCCAAGCTCTTCTTGACTTGAGTTTGTAAAGCTCATCCATCTCATCATGAGCTCTTTCAAGAATCAATATATCGTCCACATAAAGTACTAATATAATAATGGCAGTGTGGTTGAATATGACTATGCTTATAATACTAATGGCAGGTAAGTGATGGGTAAGCGATGCCTTATGAGTGAGACTTCCCACAAGACCGAGAAGTATGGGTTGTATCTACATTCTTTCTATTTATATCCTTTGTGAGTAAGGCACCCTTAACATCCTAAAGCTTCAAACCATCCTTGGGCATATTAGCACACATGGCAATACAAAAAGTGTCCCATGACTTAGAAAGTGTCATAAGCAAGAACATGGAGGGAGATTATCCTTGAACTTAATGCCCTATAAAGTCAACTAACTGAAAATCAAATGAAACTCATTCAAATGTGTAGACACACTAGTCCCTTCCTTCATGCACATGTCCATGAGTTGTTTCAGTGATACATCTATTAAATAGGACTTTGCTTGTCATTAAGATTGCATGTCTTTTCCATAATTGCGAAGCATTATCCTCAATTGCTATAATATTAAAATAAACAAGTTTAGACGATCACAATATAAGAGTGGATTTACATAGCTCATCCAACGCATCCCAAGTATCCGAATCAATGATTTCAAGATTTACACTCTTGGCTTACAACAATCCTACCTACTTCTTTTGAACTAATACTTGCCATACTTGCATCTTGCAATAGGTAAAATTAGTGCCATCAAGCTTTTTAATATTGAAATAGCACTATCATTTGAAAAACCACCCATAATGACCGTATACCAATGCAAAATCTAAGATAATGGGCTACTATAAATGACTACAAATCAGCCCCAAAATTATGTCAAACTAAGGAAAAACAAGGGAGAGCACCAAACTACAGAGTTGTCCACCAACTGTAAGTAATAGAGGCCATCGAATCCAAGTATTTCCTCTCATAAAAATTCTTAAAAGGTAATTATAATACTGCTAAAATACAGACAATAATATTATATGTCAATCCAACTATGGAAAAATAGTCAAGAAAGAAAACTGTGATTGCTAGGGATATCCGAGTAGTAAATTTGGGATACAAATAAGGCAACTAGCAGTGGGTAAGCATAGACTACAGGTACAAAAGACTATCACAAACTTAAAGTGTCAATAAGACATACATTCCATAGGCATATACATCACTAACAAATTATTGGCAAAGGTAAGTGCCAATATCCAAATCATAGGGAATCAAATCAGCCCACAAGTAGGAGTAACTACATCCAATAGTATACATGAGAGTATATACATGAACCAAGAGTGTCACTCTCTCAAAGATCCAAGCTCTACCAAGTAAGTACAAGCATCTCCCACAAGAAGCAATTTTATAATGCAAAGTGAGAAAGCAAAGATCAAGATATATACATTAAAGTAGCCAAGAAGCCCAAGCACATCACAAATACATCTAGGAGCATAAGTATCCTATGAAGTTTCAATACCCATAAATGAGTACACATGGATTCTCAAAGTAGCTAAACAAATCCCAAGTATATTAAATTTAGCTCAAATCCAAGTTCCCAAGCATATCATAACCATATACAGGCTCATATATCAATACTAGACATCACCGTAGATATTTAGTATACCCAACATACCATGTAGATAGAATATGCATTTAAAGCATAAAGCTCACTATGGTATGCTTGATGTCTAAACTACTATGATAGCTATAAAACTCAAAAAAATGGATCTAATCAAACTCTAAACAAACCAAGTAGCATCCCAATGCATAACCATACCATCGAAGCACCAAAATAGCACGTGAAGTATAAAACATGCATTATAATCTTTATTGCTTGTTGTCCAAACCAAAATTATTATATTTTGTATAAAATAGAGAACTACATAGAATAAATTTTTTGAAATATGTAGCTCACATCACGCTCTTCATTTCTAGCTATAGAACACTTCAATCCGATATCATATGCAAAAGTTGTGGCCAAAATACAAAAGTGTTATTCAGCTACCATAGCCATCCACGACTTCTATAGTATACTTTGTATCCACTCAAAATGGATAGAATGGCTACATCTCAACTCAATAAGTACTCAACAAGGTTCAAATAAGCCCTAGGGAATTCCTTGAAAAGGTGAGATAAATTTGGAACAAGTCGGGAGAAGGCAAGACTCAATGCATATATTGGGGGGAATAAACAATGGCTACCATGAAACCTTGAGGTGAAACTTAGAATCAAAGATGAAACAGAGGATGAAGAGGCTCCTCAAATGCTAGCTCTAATACCAATTGAAATGAAGAGCCTGAGTTGAAGCATAGAAGCAAAATCAAGCACAAAGGAAGAGCGATGGTGGAGAGAGAGAGAGAGAGAGAGAGAGAGAGAGAGAGAGAGAGAGAGGGAGAGAGAGAGATTGTATATGGAAAATCCAATAGTCACAATGTGTGACCAACCTTCATGTATTGAATATTCATTGAAAGAATAAAGAATATAGTGATAGTGATGTGTGCCCACCACTTGCAATGTATAGGTGCGTTGTCAAAGAGTTTAGTGTTTATGATATAAATCATGGGATTCTTATGAACACAAGAAGAGTTTCACTGGAAGTTATATGAGATATTTGCATACAAAATTCAGTCATTGTTATTCAAAAACCGCCTTAGTTATACAAGTTCTTTTGTATTTAGCATATAATTTGCAATTATACCATGTACATTTATGAAAAATAAGTCTATGGGAACCTATAACTTGCACATCTGGAAGTAATTGACAGTCTGTTGGATAAATCACATTAATTCAGGTACAAAAATATGGTCAGAACCCATAAATAATGCCAACAACTGTCAAAAGTCCACTAGGTCCACATAGGACCAGAAGTAACTGACTTAGGTGGCCAGCAAGTGACCTAGGCTGGTCAAAAAGTGACCAGGGACTGAGCAGAGAGCAGCCCGCATTTTTTGGTGCAAAATGCGGGCTGCACTGTCTGTGGGAAACTGGAAGAAAGCTGGAGCTGAGATGCATGAAATGGAGCATGCAAACTGAAGATTAACATGCCTAACTACAGAAGATGTAAACATGGTGAGAGCTCCACTTCTCTACCTCTTTGGTCTAACAAAAATGCATGCTGAAACTGTCTATAAAAGAGGGAAAATCTGAGAGAAGAGTATTCATCCTGCTCTTATGCACGACTTCTCTCATTTTGTTTACCTTATTCTTGGTCCAATGAAGCCCCGACTTGTACCCAAGTACTTGAGTGACTTTTGGGCAAGCAAAGGGTGAGGATATTGAAGACTTATGGACTATTATGGGCTGAAATAACCAGTCATAAACAGGGCAGCCCACTGTTTTGATCTATTTTTATGAGCAAACATGGGTTTTTTATGGTTGTAATGGAGGAAAATGACCTCTTTTCTTCAGGACATTGTTCATAGATGATCAAAAGTGCTTCTTCTTGAGTTTATGCACTCATTTTGAACTTGATTATGGGCTGGAGTTTTCTATTTTAAAACAAGGTTGAAGCTAAAATTATACTTTTCCCATTCATTTCATGTATCTTTGGCCCAAATCTTGGATGCATTTGATTCTATCAACAATATACTTGACCCAAAGGATTGAAATCTATCTACGTACATGAAATAAATGCCGTTAGAGCTTGCATTTGACATTCATAAATGAATTGGAAATCTAAAAATATCATTTATAAATTATGTATGTATCCTGAAGCATTTGATGTAATCAAGTTAGTCTTATTCCTTCTGTTCATGTATGCTATGTACAAAGTGAGAAGGCTTGAATTCCTCTTCCGTACCTAAATCATTTCTAAACCCCGAATCTTATTAAAACCCAATCCATCTTTCCTTTCTAAATCTTGAATCCTAAACTCTTCTTTTGCACTAAAAGCCTCGGTCGTAGACCTTCAACTCTTAACGCGACGACAGTGGTGAACCCGACGTGAAGGTCCGCTGCAGAAGAAGAAGTCCAATGGGAGAATCATCAAGCTTGGGAGGAGATGCTTTGCAATAGTTGGTTCGTCTAATGCAAGAGAGCCAACAACAACAGCTGCAATTTCAGCAGCAGTTGGAATTGCAACAACAACGGAGACAAGAAGAAGAGCGGATTGATGCTGCTGCCATTAAGGCCTTAGAAGCAGTTGGGCATGAGCTCAAGCAATTTAATGGGCAAAATGTGTTCTCTTTTATCCACCTCTACACTGACAAGATGGTCTTCCTTGGAGTTCCTCAACATGCCTGGAGCTGTTACTTTGCCCGCCTGGCTGTGCATGGTCTCCCGGACCGAATTCATGTTCTTTCCCAAAAAGATGCAAAATGGATTGTGTTCAAGAAGGCTCTTCGAGAAGAAATTTTCCTTGAAAATTCTGGCCTTATGACAAAGAAAATCTTCACCGAATGGGTCGAAGGGCCCAATAAGGGTCTAACTACTACTGCTCTTCATCGAGAATTTGAAAGCAAATTTGCCCAACTAGATGCCGATGAGACTAACAAGGTATGGAAAGTCAAAAGATTGAATTATTTTTGAAAGTTGCAGATTCTTCTCTTCAGGAGAAATTGACTGACTGACTTGAAGATCTTGACTCTGAGTCGGGATTGAAGATTGCTTGGAGTGATGTCACTGAAGCAGTTAATATGATAGCTCGAAGAGAGCGATTGCGCCTAAGATGGGGATCAACCCCTATAACAACTGATTCTATGAAGGAGCCTGTTCCAGCTTCTCGACCTCCTGTCTCGATGGCCGAGCAATCAAGAAATTCTGATGTGCCTTCTCCAAAGAAGGATGTTATGGATGAATTAATTTAAAGCATGAGGGATCTCCATCTTAATTTAACGGAAATGAATTCTAAAGTAGAAAGGCTTGATGTTAAAGTAGAAGAAAGGGGTCGATCAATCGCCCAAAGACCTGCACGAGAAGGCTTTAAAAGACGCTGCATTTGGTATGATAGCCTTCAACATGACAAGAGGTAGTGCGGAGCATTCCGTGAAGCTGAAGCACAAAAATTAGTCTTTTGGAAGGATGGTAAAATTCATGCAACCGAAATTGGGCTTCCTCTTGAGCCAAACTTTGGTAACGGCGGCATGAAGAAAAGATTGGAGGATTTGGCAACAAGAATAGCCTATGCAGCTATTGATGCTGCAACTTATGGGTTGAAAATTGAGCTAACTAATGAAATTGTTAAAGCATGTAAAACTAATGCAAAATCTAAAGTGTGGACGCAGGCCTTGGAACGCATGGAGCAAGGCAAGGCAACTAAGAATGATTTAACCACTGCCAGTCAATGTATTCGAGGGAGAACCGAATGGTCCGAGGCTGTGGATTCATTTTCAGCTTTTGCCCGGCTAGCTGAAATTAATAATCAAGAAGCCATGATAGAAGAAAAGAGAAGAAGAGATGAAGATTTTGCCGGTCCTTCCTCTTCAGGACCGACTAAACGTATAACAAGAAGTAAACCAGATCAACAGAAGGCTGCTGAAAATCCGCCGCCGCCAGAATTTGACATGGGAGATGCCCCTCAAGCAAAGAAGACAGAAGGAAAAAGAAAAAGCAAACATCCTAGTTACAAGTTGCAGTCTGACATAGAGACCGACGGATCTTAAACGGATCCTAGAAGAAAGAATTCTTGGAAGTAGAATTGAATTTACATTAGGTGAAATTCTTGGTATTGCAAAACGAGGATTTCATGATGTAATAATTGATGTAATTAAACGAAAAAGACAATATGTTGGTGAGAAAAATGAAGAATCTGTACATGCTTTTTTGCAAGTACTTCATGTGTATTTGCAGGATGAAGAGAAGCTGAGAACTCAAGGGATTTGATTGGAGGAAATCAAAGAATTGATTGCAGCCATAGAAGCCAAAGATGAAGACATTTATGAAGCAGAAGCTGAAGAAGCCATAATGGT
Source organism: Lygodium microphyllum (assembly GCF_053477565.2). Taxonomy (NCBI): domain Eukaryota; kingdom Viridiplantae; phylum Streptophyta; class Polypodiopsida; order Schizaeales; family Lygodiaceae; genus Lygodium; species Lygodium microphyllum. The sequence goes on along the minus strand of NC_141163.1, from coordinate 35,355,425 downwards.
GGAAACTTCTCAATCTAAAGTGCAGCCCATGCATAAGAAAGATACTTTTTTTCAGAACATGCATGAAGAAAGTGAAACTCACTTTATTCCAAGTAGTCACTATTCCCGTACCCATTGGGCAAGGGCGACTACTGAAACTGTTGTTAAAATTGGTGAGAAAGAAACTCCATGCATTGCCCTTATAGACCATGGTTCAAAAATTAATGTTATGTCAAGAAGTCTCTATGAGAATGGTGGATGGCCCATTGATGTGGATCCAGGGTGGTGCATGAAGGCAACCAATAACTCTTCTGGCGATCTTTATGCAGCATGTCCTTATGTACAAGTTACTATTGGTAATGTAAAAGATGAATTTCATTTCTTTGTTCAAGATTCCTACAGTTATCCAATCATTCTTGGACAACCATTTATTTCTGAGTCTCGTTTAGAGACAAAGGCTCTTGATGATGGTTCATCATATGCTCGGATAAGAAGCAAGGATAATGATAAAGCTGTTCAATTCCTAACTGTCTGTGTTAATCACCATTGAAATAGGGATCGATTGAGAGATCATCCTGTTCCTCCTAATGCCCGAGAATTTAAGGTTTTTCGGGTAGCGCTGCTATAAGTGGAGGCTATGGCAATGCATCATGTCATAAAAAATTGCCTCCACATATGAAGGAGGCAAGGCCAAAAGCTGATTTGCAGGTTTTTTCAGCCAATGGAGTGGGCTGTTATAAACAGTTTTCAGCCCCATGAATAGGGCTAAAAGAAAGTATTCGAGTCATATGGAGCAAGAGCTGAAGCAAATTGATGTTTTACCTAATGAAGAAGAAATTTGAGGACTATTTTATGGGCTGAATTATAATGATACAATGGCTGAAATTTATACAGCCATTCATGCAGAAAATCAAGCTGAAAATCAGTCCATACAGGTATGTGCATTGGATATGTATGACATAATTCAAGAATTTGCAGATTATGAAGCTTTTGAACAGCCAAACAAGGATGAAGCAAGAGTAGAAACAAAATATAAAATAGTTGATAAGAAGGTCAAGCCGGTAGCTACTCCTCTACCACCTAAAAGCAAAGGATTAGTAGAAAGGGTATCCAAACAACCAAGCCTTCGTGATCCTAAAGATATTGGTCACCAATTTACAGCTGAAAGTCTACAAAAGCTGAAAATTGGTGAAGACTCTTTCCTCTTGCCAGCTGAAAAACAAATCTTCATGCAGATGTTAAAGAACCATGGTAAAGCCTTTTCATTTCAGCCACATGAAATGGGCTGTGTGGATCCAATCATTGTGGCACCAATGGTAATTTTTACGGTCCCACATGTGCCTTGGAATCTTAAACCAATTCCGGTTCCAAGGGCTCATTTGCCTAAGTTATTGGAACTTTTAAATGAAAAGATAAAAATGCGAATATTGGAGCCATCTTCAGCTCCATATTCCAATCGATGGTTTACCGTACCAAAGAAGAATGGATCTTTACGATTCATTCAAGATTTACAACCCATCAATAAAGTCACTATTAGAAATGTTGTATCAGGACCAATTGTGGATGAGTTTGCTGAAGCTTTTGCAGGTGGGACAATCTATTCCATGGAAGACTTATATTCAGGCTACGACCAATTTCAGCTTGCTTTGGAAAGCCGGGACATTACTACAAGGAAGACGCCTCTTGGCCTAGTTCGCATGTGTACTCTACCTCAAGGGGCTACGAATTCAGTAGCTCACATGATGAATGCCATGCATAAAGTATTGAGGGATTATATTCCTCAATTGACTCTTCCTTTCCTTGATGATGTTCCAATCAAAGGATAAGAAGTTCATGAGAAAAATGAAGAACTCAATGAACTTGGATATCGAAAGTTTGTTTTTTATCATATTTATGATTGTGCTCAAATCCTGTCTAAATTAGAAGAAGTTCATCTTACTCTTTCGGGAGCTAAATCTGTTTTTGGAGTTGAAGAAGTCGTTGTGGTCGGTCATATGTGTGGACCATATGGCCGAAAGCCTTCTCCATCTAAAATAAATGCAATCAGCAAAATGCAAGAAGAATGTACAAATGTTTCAGAAGTGAGAAGATTTCTTGGTGCATGTGTCTTCTACCTTATTTGGATACCACATTTTGCTCATGTTGCTGAAAGTCTTTATCAGCTTCTAAGAAAGGGCCAAAGGTTTCTATGGACAAAAGAACACACTCAGGCTATTCGGAAACTCAAGAAAATGCTGACTTCAGCTCCCACTTTAAAGAGGGCTAACTACTCTAATGGACAGCCCATTATACTCACAGTGGACACAAGTCCTATTGGAATAGGATGGGCAGTTGGTCAAGACGACCTTGAAGGCAACAGATATGTAATCCGCTTTGGAGGAAAGGTTCTTAATGAACGAAAAAAAAGGTATGCTCAAATTAAAAGAGAGCTTTGGGGAGTAGTAACTGCATTAAAATGTGACAGGGAGTACTTCATGGGCACACATGTTATAGTTGAGACAGATTGCCTTCCACTCTTGGGCATGATAGCCAACTGTTCCACTCCTGATATAGCCATGCTAAGATGGATAGGCTATATTAAATCCTCGAATCCTGATTTGAAACATATTTCAGGTAAAGATAATCCAGTTTTGCTGACATGCTTTCACAAGCCAAATATATGGATGAAGAAGAAATGATGGATGAAGAAGAATGAGAATTTATAAATGATGCTATTAATGCAGGTACAACAAACATTACAGCAAGAACAACAGGCTCAGCTGATAAAACAACTTTTACATCAGCAAGGATGGATGAATCAACTAAAGAAGGACAATGGACAGCTAGTAAACAATATATTCCATGTTTTGTTATGGTTTGTTCACACTTTAAAGAAGAATATTATGCAGATGATTGGCAAAAAATTGGCCAATTTTTGAGCACCATGACAAAGAAGGAAGAATGGAGTTATGAAGAGTTCAAGAGAATTAAGAGAAAAGCCTATGGTTCTTTTCTTAAAGATGGCTACCTTTGGAGGCATGCAAAAAAGAAAGGAAGGGCACATGTTCGTGTCTTAGGTGACAAAAAGACACAAAGACAGGTCATGCAAGAATTCCATGAAAGCCTATTGGCTGGTCATAGAGGCATATGGGGTACTTTTGCCAGAATAAAAGAGAAATTTTGGTGGCAAAACATGTATAAAGACATTGAGCATTTTGTTGAGTCGTTGTCGAAGGGTTTTCGAAAGCAAAGTCGCAACCACAGAGGATCTTGACAAATTTTAGGATAGAAGATCAATCACGAGAAAATGATACCAAGTAATAATTATATTACTGTTATGAAGTTGGCAAAAGTCAAGATGACTTCAGATCTAATCAGTCCACTGATTTTAGGCCTCCCAATTTAATTCTGCTGCATTTGTAGATCCTTGACCTCAAACACTGTGTGCGGAAATCTTGAATTCAAAGATACAACACTATCGTGATCTTTTTAGATTTAGGCTGTCTAGTAAGACCATAAAAAGCTTCTTGTGGAGGAAGTAAAAAAAAAACTGTTATGATGGAGGTACAACATAGGAGATCTTAGTTCTATAAGTATCCAGCTGAGCTCCTGTAAGAAACAAGCAAGAGTTGGTTACTGACTCCTTGGTTGTATTACATAGGGATGAAACACTGGCAATCTGGTTTATTGGATGTACATTCAAGACAAGATCATTACAGTCTACCCAGAGTTTGATTGATGAATTAAAGGAAAATATTTCCTTGTTCACTGTATATGTCGCTTTCTGGAAGTGCACACAGCCATTGAGAGGTTCAATCAATAAGAGGATTAGTATAGCCTTTCAAACCAGCAGTGAATAATACAAGCTCTACAAACTCTTTTGCCCTCCTCAAGAATTCATGTAATCCAGGGTGCTCTGGGTAACTATTTGTTTTCAGTTTAGTGTTAGCATCTGATTTATGAATATTCTGCTCTTCCTCCAAACGTTGATGAAGGTGGTGTTTTCAGTAATTATAGATGTATGACACCATCTCTCAGGAACTCAAAACACTGAATCTATTTTCAGTAGTTATAGATGTATGACACCATCTCTCAGGAACTCAAAACACTGAATCTGTTCAGAGATGAACTCTACTTCTTGATGTGCAAGCCTTCCGCCCAAAACTGTTGTATTGTCATGAAGTGTTGTAGCAGGGCTCCCACCTTCCTCACACATTTGCTTTCGTTGTTTTTCCAATAACGATTGAGCCTTATCTGCTTTTGCTCTTGATTCAAGAACCTGTGTAAGTGTTGAATGTCTTCGTCTTGGCTCATCACCTCACTGTTCAGCCGCCGCAGCAGGGGTTGCTCCGTTGTCTGAATCGGGATCCAACATAATGAAGTAAAATAAAATTGTAGACTGCTGTGCTTAGATTGTCCCAACTGAAATACGCCTTCTGTGAGAAACCCAGGTCTGCGCATGTCATTCATGTTCACTGTCTGCTACCAAAAAGCCTCGTTTTATCTGCTACGCCTAGTCTCTCGATCTCATTCTTCTTCGCTGTTGGAGATCGGGAAGTGGGTGTTGCAAACCTGGAGACATGGGATTTGTCGTCTCTGCTCCCTATATTTCAGAAGGTGTTGGTTCTATTTGTCAAATTTCAAACAGTGTGACCTTGAGTGGGAGGAAGCAGGTCGAGATCCTCACGCTGCAGTTACGGCAGTTTTTCCAATTCCCCCCCTTTGCGATTCAAAAAAAACTCCTTTCTTTTTCTTTCTTGTAGCTCCTAGAGTGCCCGTTTCTCCCAGATTAGCTTTTCTGCCCCTCCAGTAAAGCGGCTCCTGAAAATAGCCATCTAAATTTGTTCCTTTCGTGATAGCCATCTAAATTTGTTCCTTTCGTGGGCCTCTTTGGCACAACCATATCTTTGTCGTTTCTTTTGATGAAGACCTCAATCAAGTTTCTGTCGACTGTAAGTTTGTTCAGAGTAAGTGTTCCTACAAGCCTTCAAGCAAAGAACAAATGTTGTAGCATTTGTAGATACACCTTTATGGTTGCACAAGCTTTCAAGCAGATAACATATGTAATAGAATTGGCATGCACCCCTTGATGTTGCATCTCCTCATAGCATCGCATAGCCATATCACCTTCACGATTATGAACATAGGCATCTAGCATTATTGTCCACGATATAACATCATGGACAGTCAATTTCTCAAATGCTTCTCGTCCTTCCTTGATAAAACCACATTTTCCATACATGTCCACGAGCATGTCACCAACAACAGAGTCTCTTTCTAGGCCCCTTAGGATGATCTCAGCATGTATCTCTTGGCCCATTGGGAATGCTCCTATGCTGCCACCACAGGCTTTCAAACGAACCCTTGGTCACAATCAAAGTGGTCCATGAGATTGCATCTCGAGTCACCAATCTACCAAAACTCCTTGTTCTTCTCCATCTTCATCATAGAATGAAAGAGCAAACATAACAACTAAGTATGTACAAAGTATCAAATCACACACACGACTTTTGGGTGGTTTCACACCTCGAATTCGCAGCAATACGACATCCACCCCCTCTAATCCTGCGCATCCTCCGGATGGGCCAACTACCCATGATCGTTATCATCAAGATCCACAAAGAGATCAATCTTTTCATTATGCATTTCCGGTAGATCAACAAGATTATCTGTCATATCATCTGTTTCTTCCATTGGAGTTTCTTCTCGTTGCTCTTCTCTTGAAAATTCTTCCAATACATAATCCTCATCATCTCTTTTCTTGAAAATCTTGATTCTTTTTCCAGCAATAGGCACTCTAAGCACTGTCCCATCCAATTCTGTCAACTCATATGTTGCATTATCAAAGACATGTCTAACTATGTATGGCCCAAACCATCTTTTCACCATCTTTCGAAGTGCAGTATGCTGATTTTCAAGGCTGCTATCAAAGACCAATACCCAATCTCCCTCTTCTATTGCTCTTGGCCGCAAGCGATTCCTGCTGTCAAACCTGTCCTTATTTCTTAGTCTAGCAACCTTCAACCTGTCAATAGCTAGCTGAATATCCTCAGGTCTCCTCTCCAACTGTCGAATCGGAAGAGCTAAGAGCTCCTCTCTCGTCAAATCCTCCTGCCAAGGTAAAACTGACCAAGTTAAAGCACAAGTCTCAGTCGGCATAACCGGTTTCTGACCATACATCAACTCTACAGGCATATATCCTGTGGTAACACTATGAGTCGTACGATCAGCCCATAAAGCAAATGGTAGAAGTCTTGGCCATTCTCCAATCCATCCTCTACATACTTTGGCTAAAGCTTTCACTATTGACGGATGTCCTCTTTCACTCTTCCCATTTCCCTCTGGATTATATGCTGTAGTTAGAGCCAATTTGATTCCTAGCTGAGAGAAAAACTTCCTAGCTTCATCTGCATCCAATTCACCACGATCCGTAGTGATCTTACCCACACAACCATACCTGCAGAAAATTTCCTCCAATAAGAACTTACACACTGCACTAGTGGTCTTCGTTCTCAAAGATCTGCCCTCAACATGATTGGTAAGATCCTCTCTAGCTAAAACAATGTACCTCATCTGCCATAGACCCATAGGCATGGTAACCAAATCAACTACCCACTTATAATGAATGCATAGCGGATAGGTCGGATGAAGCTCATCTCGATGACGCACTACTGAATACATCTGGCAGTCTCTGCAAGTCTCAACAAAGTGAGAAACATCTCTATACATGCCTTTCCACCAATATTTCTCCTTGATTTTCTCATAAGTAGCCCACACTCCTCTATGACTAGCCCAAGGACTCTCATGAAACTCCCTCATCACCTGTAACTGTGTCTCTCTATCGCAGACAACCCGCAAAGGTAATCTGCCTCTTTTCTTCGGATGCTTCCAAAGAAATCCGTCCTTGAGAAAATAACCATAGGCTTTCCTTCTGATCTTCTTGAACTCTTCATCTGTCCATTCATCTCTTTTTCTTAGTATACTAAGGTACCTGCCAATCTGCAACCAATCTCCAACATAGAGTTCTTCTGTGAAAGCCACAATATCATAGACATGACAAACATGATCAACCATAGTGGCTAAAATTTCTGCATCATCCTCTTCTGCAAGTAGAGTCTCCTCATCATCATATCTGGCTCTAGACAACATATCTGCCACTGGATTATCCTTCCCTGCTATATGTTTAAATTCCGGATTTAATGACTTGATGTATGCAATCCATCTCAACATGGCTATATCTGGAGTAGAGCAACTCGTAATCATACCAATCAATGGCAAGCAATCTGTCTCTACCACAAATGAAGCTCCAATAAAGTACTCCTTATCACATTTGAGAGCCGTGACAATCCCCAATAACTCCCTCTTGATTTGCGGATATCTCCTCTGTCTCTCGTTTAGGACTTTCGCCCCAAACCGAATAGCATACCTATTTCCATCTCCATCATCTTGACCCACAGCCCAACCTATGCCAATTGGACTAGTGTCAACTGTCAATACAATAGGCCTTTCACAATTATAATCTGCTTTCCTGAGAGTAGGAGTACTCTGCAATAACTTCTTCAATTTCTGCATGGCTCTAGTGTGACTCTCATCCCAATAAAATTTCTGCCCCTTTCGAAGCAGCTGATACAAACAATCTGCTATGTGTGCAAAATGAGGTATCCAAATCATATAAAACACACAAGCACCAATGAATCTCCGTACCTCTGAAGTGGTAGAACAATACTCCGCAATCTTGCCTATAGCATTCACCTTATCAGGTGAGGGTTTCCTACCATAATATCCACACATATGCCCAACAATAACAACCTCATTCACTCCAAAAACAGATTTTTGCCCTGAAAGTGTCAAGTTCACTTCTTCTAACCTGGCCAAAATCTTCTCACATGCTGAAATATGATCAGCCACAAAGTATCTGCATCCCTGCTCATTTAGACTCTCATTCTTCTCTTCTTCTGCACACCCCTTAATGGGCACATCATCCAAGAAAGGCATAGTAAGCTGAGGTATGTAATCACGAAGGACCTTATGCATGGCATTCATCATATACGCAACAGAATTAGTGGCACCTTGAGGCAAGGTACACATCCTGACAAGCCCAATAGGAGTTCTCATGGTGGTTATGTCCCTGCTTTCCAAAGCCAGCTAAAACTGATCATATCCTGAATACAAATCACCTAAAGAATAGATGGCACGTCTAGCAAATGCCTCTGCAAACTCATCCACAACTGGACCTATACCAACATTCCTGATAGTAACTCTGTTCACTGGTTGCATGTCCTGAATAAATCGGAGAGTACCATTCTTCTTTGGAACTGTAAACCACCTGTTTGAGTATGGTGCAGATGAAGGCTCAAGGATTCCCATCCTGATTTTCTCATTCAATAAATCAATCAGCTTTGGCAAGTGTGCTTTAGGCACTGGAATAGGTCGGAGATTCCATGGGATATGAGGAATAGTAAAAATGACCATAGGAGCAACAATATCAGGATTCACACATCCAATCTCATGTGGGAAAAAAGCAAATCCCCTTCCATGTCGTTCAAGCATATCCTGAAAGCATTGCTTCTCTATGGGTAGCAAGAAATCACCATTTCCAATTTTCAATTCAGCAAGAGTCTCTGCTGAAAATTTATGACCAATATGCTCCGGATTCCTCAAAATTTGCTGTTTAGCAGCCCTCTCTATTTGTTGATCACTGTCAGGTGGAAGCGGTACAGCAACCGGCTTCACCTTCTTATCCACAGTTTTGTATTTCATGTCAACCCTGGCTTCATTATGCTCTTCTGCATTACATAAATCTTGCTGTAAATTAGCAATTCTGCACTCCAATGGCTGAATATCCTCAGCCCTCTGCTCTATGGACTGCATAGAAACAGCCCCAAACTCTGAATGCTGAAATATTTCAGCAGTGAACTCTGTTGGCTGAAAATTTTCAGCCCTCTGTCTCTCTAAAAGCTGATCATAACCAGCTGGAAACTCTATTTGCTGAATTTCTTCAGCACTCAACACTCTTTGCTGAGGTACCTCAGCCTCTGACTCAATCTGTGACATAAAATCTGCAATTTCATGAAACATGTCCAGGGACTGCACTAATACATTACTGTGACAGCTTAGCATATCAGTTTTCAGCATATCTCCCATCTCTGTCATCGTATCTGCACAAATCACACTGTCATACATCCCATCTATGTGCTCATCATCCTCCAAAATTCCTGCATTTTTCAAATTTTTCTCCTTCCTACATATATACTGCCTGGCAGCTCTAGGCAACCTAGAAGTCTTCTGATAGCTCATCGAACTGTTTGCTGAAATCCCAACAAACCCGGAGAAGAAAACACCGCTGCCAGGAGGCGAGAACTCCAATCTCCTCTTCTCTGTACCACCGTCGTCTCGTGAAACGGCGGTACCTAATGAAAACCCGAATCCCTCACAGTGGGCAAAGGTGCATCTCTGAGAGTATCTCTGTTTCTAACATGGTTCACACATATAGTCATAAATTGAACTGCTCTCATACCATCTTTACTGCGAATCCGTGCATAAGCAGATCCATCATCCATGACCTTTGTTTCCATGCGCATCTCTGTAATGAATGGCTGACCAAGAATTATGGGATAAGAGCATGAATCCTGCACAAAGAAATGAAAATCCTCCTCTACATCACCAATAGAAACCCTGACACTAGGACAAGCAGCATACAAATCACCTGCAGTGTTATTGGCAGCTCTCATACACCACCCATGCTCTACATCCATAGGCCATCTGTTACTCTCATAAACTCCACGAACTATGAGATTAATCTCTGAACCATGATCCACCAATGCAACATAAGGCACCTGTTTCTCTCCAATCTTTACCATCGTCTCTGTAGTTGCCCTAGCCCAATGGCTCCGCAAAAAGTGACTACACGGTATCATGACAGGCTCATCAATTTCAGCATAATGCATAGGCTGAACCCTCTTCTCTACCTGCGGAAAAACAGAAGCATTATCAACCATAACCTCATCCTCATCCTCATCCAACTCCCCAATCAAAACTCCCTGTGTATCAGTGGTAGACAATGCATGTCTTTTCCTCTTCAAAACCTCCTGAAACTGATCCTGAAACTCTCTTTTCGAGATGCCCAAAATCTCAGAAATAGTGAAAGTCACCTCACTGCCAAGTATCTTATCATTAAAGATTTTCTTCATGTCTGTAGATGTCTCAATATCGGACATCAATCTGAACCCTGGCTGCTTTCTCTCTCTAGGCTCTTGCCTCTTTTCTCTCTTTTGAGCATCTTCCATCTGTCGATCTGGCCCTGGTCTTGAAGACGGTCCTGCAATAGGTGGAGTAACAAACTCACCCCCTCTAGTCTTCTTAGCTGCACTTGGATTTTCTTCATCCCTCTTACGCTTCTCCTCAACAAGTACATCTGCACCATGAGACTTAGCCAAATAAGCATAAATAGAATACCTGTCAACAGGCGAGTCCCAACCTGTCTCTAATCTGATGCTAGAGCCTGCACTAGTCAAAACAGTTTGCTGAATTTTCCCCTTGTTTGCAGTCTCCATAGCATATGTCCATAGCGCTGACTGAGTCTTTGAACCCTTCTCAATCTGGACTCCATATGCAGAAGTATCACCTCTAGCTGTCACATAAGAAGTACGCGCAGCCATGTCATCCACTAACTTCTTCATTCCACCTTTACCAAAGTTGGTAGCAAGTGGAGCTTCTGTCTCAGTCAACCAAATCTTACCATCTTGCCCCCAATATACCAAATTCTTCCTCCTTGCATCCTGAAAAGATTCACAATCCCTGCAATGCTGATGGTCCGTACTATTGCACCAAATACATCTCCGATCTCTCCTAGGTGCGCTAGGAGCACTCCTAGGTGCAGTACGAGCACTAGAAGAAGTAGTAGGCGCAGTCGAAGCAAACTGCTCCTTCAACTTTCCCACCAACTCCGCTTTGACTGACTCCAATGTCAAATCTGTTATGCCTTTGATTATGTCATCAAGAGAGGTAGGCACCGATGGAGAGGATGGTTTTGGAGCAGAAGGTGTAGGCATCGGTCGTGGAACAGGAGGAATAGGTGGAGTAGAAACAGTAGGCCTTGGCATAGGCCAAGAAACTGGCTGAGGAGGAGAAGAAATAATAGGGATAGAAGTAGGCATAGGAGCTGATGATGATGTAGGTGTCATGGAACCATTTTGTAGGCGAGTCTTCCATATCCTCCTCTTGGTCAAAGTCGAGACTGCATCCTGTGCATCCTGTCAATCAGTTTTAAGACCCATAGGCTTCGTGCGGTCCTCAAGAAGCTCACCCAATTCTTCTTGAAGAGCAGGATCTGCAGCTTGCAAGAAAAGCTCAACTTTTTCAACATCCAATGCTCTTTGTTCAATGGCATCAGCTGACTATACCTCTCTTTGAATTCTCGAATCAACTCCGAAGCAGCTAGACCTTTGTTTGGCATGTAGACCCACTCTCGGAATGACCGCCGAGTAGCCATACCAAAGTCCTCAAGGAAGTATTCTTCTTTCAAGGCCTTCTTAAAATCTTGCCAATGTGTATTTTGAATAAAAAGATCAGTCACTTTTGTCCTCAAAGCGGGTGTGACAAGATGAAGGAAGTACTTAGTCATAAGTCCAGCAGGAACTCCAAAAAAACCCATCTTGATCTCATATGTCTTCAAATATGCTGAAACATTGCGGCCGTCAAATAGCTTCTTCTCATTCTCAACTACATCAATAGCCTTAGTCGCGCTGTTTGCATTCTCCTGCTCCGAATAGAGTTGCCTTTGTTGAGACAACTGCTATTGATGCAATTGTTGCTGCTGCTACATATACAATTGTGTTTGCTGATTTTGGAGCTGCATATACATGGACATATTTTGCAAAATCTGCTTTAGATCCTCCGTTGAAGTACTTGACGCAGCAGTCATTGATGGAGCTGAAGTAGACGCAGCTGGAGTTGTAGAAGAAGCTGAAATAGAGGCTGAAGTATCTCCCATCTTGAAATTTCTGCGATGCTTTCACGTCGGGTTCACCAAAGATGTCGAAGGGTTTTCGAAAGCAAAGTGGCAACCACAGAGGATCTTGACAAATTTCAGGATAGAAGATCAATCACGAGAAAATGATACCAAGTAATAATTATATTACTGTTATGAAGTTGGCAAAAGTCAAGATGACTTCAAATCTGATCAGTCCACTGATTTTAGGCCTCCCAATTTAATTCTGCTGCATTTGTAGATCCTTGACCTCAAACACTGTGTGCGGAAATCTTGAATTCAAAGATACAACACTGTCGTGATCTTTTTAGATTTAGGCTGTCTAGTAAGACCATAAAAAGCTTCTTGTGGAGGAAGTAAAAAAAAAACTGTTATGATGGAGGTACAACATAGGAGATCTTAGTTCTATAAGTATCCAGCTGAGCTCTTGTAAGAAACAAGCAAGAGTTGGTTACTGACTCCTTGGTTGTATTACATAGGGATGAAACACTGGCAATCTGGTTTATTGGATGTACATTCAAGACAAGATCATTACAGTCTACCTAGAGTTTGATTGATGAATTAAAGGAAAATATTTCCTTGTTCACTGTATATGTCGCTTTCTGGAAGTGCACACAGCCATTGAGAGGTTCAATCAATAAGAGGATTAGTATAGCCTTTCAAACCAGCAGTGAATAATACAAGCTCTACAAACTCTTTTGCCCTCCTCAAGAATTCATGTAATCCAGGGTGCTCTGGGTAACTATTTGTTTTCAGTTTAGTGTTAGCATCTGATTTATGAATATTCTGCTCTTCCTCAAAACGTTGATGAAGGTGGTGTTTTCAGTAATTATAGATGTATGACACCATCTCTCAGGAACTCAAAACACTGAATCTGTTTTCAGTAGTTATAGATGTATGACACCATCTCTCAGGAACTCAAAACACTGAATCTCTTCAGAGATGAACTCTACTTCTTGATGTGCAAGCCTTCCGCCCAAAACTGTTGTATTGTCATGAAGTGTTGTAGCAGGGCTCCCACCTTCCTCACACATTTGCTTTCGTTGTTTTTCCAATAACGATTGAGCCTTATCTGCTTTTGCTCTTGATTCAAGAACCTGTGTAAGTGTTGACTATCTTCGTCTTGGCTCATCACCTCGTCTTCTTCTGTTTCCCTCTGGATGCGCCTTGTGGTAACATGGACAGCTCCACCGCAATGTAAATCGTGTGAGCCATTGCCTTGGCTAGTTTGAATCCTTAGAGGCTTCTACTACAGATTCCCTTCATACATATCTAAATTAGATATCCCAGTATCTAGAAGCTCAAGAAGAAGGTTTCTCTGCTGCTATATCCAGTAGCACCTCTCAATTATACCTCTACTATAATCCACATCAGCAGGAGTAACATCGGAGAAGGGAGTTCATCACGCTGACTGGCCCCTCATGACTCCATCCTTCAAGCTTCAAAAACAATGCTCCATCACGACTGTAAGCAAAAGCTAAATATTTCTCCAGTCTCTGGGCTGCAACCAAAATATATTTTTCATCACCTAGTCCTTAGTTCAAAGAGCCATAAGCCTCCACACAGGCAACTGTTGTGCCGTTCCAGTAGTCGCCCCTGGGATACAAACAATGGCCGCTCCAGCTTGTTCTTCCTCTAAATCCTTCCGGGCTGCCCCTATCACTCTAAAAGGAGAGCTGCCTCGCTTCGCTATGCTTCCTTCATCAATCTTCTCTCCTTCCAGTCAAAGCATACTGTTCGTCGAAGTCGCCCAGAAAATGAGTTCCCCACTGTTCAGCCGCAGCAGGGGTTGCTGCGTTGTCTGAATCGGGATCCAACATAATGAAGTAAAATAAAATTGTAGACTACTGTGCTTAGATTGTCCCAACTGAAATACGCCTTCTGTGAGGAACCCAGGTCTGCGCATGTCATTCATGTTCATTGTCTACTACCAAAAAGCAACCTCGTTTCATCTGCTACGCCTAGTCTCTCGATCTCATTCTTCTTCGCTGTTGGAGATCGGGACGTGGGTGTTGCAAACCTGGAGACATGGGATTTGTCGTCTCTACTTCCTATATTTCAGAAGGTGCTGGTTCTATTTGTCAAATTTCAAACAGTGTGACCTTGAGTGGGAGGAAGCAGGTCGAGATCCTCACGCTGCAGTTACGGCAGTTTTTCCAATTCCCCCCCTTTGCGATTCAAAAAAAACTCCTTTCTTTTTCTTTCTCGTAGCTCCCAGAGTGCCCGTTTCTCCCAGATTAGCTTTTTTGCCCCTCCAGTAAAGCGGCTCCTGAAAATAGCCATCTAAATTTGTTCCTTTCGTGATAGCCATCTAAATTTGTTCCTTTCGTGGGCCTCTTTGGCACAACCATATCTTTCTCGTTTCCTTTGATGAAGACCTCAATCAAGTTTCTGTCAACTGTAAGTTTGTTCAGAGTAAGTGTTCCTACAAGCCTTCAAGCAAAGAACAAATGTTGTAGCATTTGTAGATACACCTTTATGGTTGCACAAGCTTTCAAGCAGATAACATATGTAATAGAATTGGCATGCACCCCTTGATGTTGCATCTCCTCATAGCATCGCATAGCCATATCACCTTCACGATTATGAACATAGGCATCTAGCATTATTGTCCACGATATAACATCATGGACAGTCAATTTCTCAAATGCTTCTCGTCCTTCCTTGATAAAACCACATTTTCCATACATGTCCACGAGCATGTCACCAACAACAGAGTCTCTTTCTTGGCCCCTTAGGATGATCTCAGCATTGTATCTCTTGGCCCATTGGGAATGCTCCTATGCTGCCACAGGCTTTCAAACGAACCCTTGGTCACAATCAAAGTGGTCCATGAGATTGCATCTCGAGTCACCAATCTACCAAAACTCCTTGTTCTTATCCATCTTCATCATAGAATGAAAGAGCAAACATAACAACTAAGTATGTACAAAGTATCAAATCACACACACGACTTTTGGGTGGTTTCACACCTCGAATGCGCAGCAATACGACATCGTGTCATGCTTGTCAAATGTATTCTATGGTAAAGCATAGAGATGGGCTTCAGCCTACCTATCCTTTATCCATTCATTATAGATGGGTTATTGATTTAGTAACCATGCCTACAGGAATTTGGAACATGAGATATCTAGTACTTGCTAGAGAAGATCTCACAAATCAAGTGGAAGGAAAGGCCTTAACAACAAAGTCCACTCATGCTGTCTGCTGATAGACGAGAATTGGATGTCGATGAAGCTCGCCATTTCTTTGCTCAATTGGGAATTAAGCTATCTCTTACTTCAGCCTACAATCCTGAAGGTAATGGTAAGAGTGAAAGATATCATCAACCAATTCTTAATGCTTTAGCAAAATCATGCAACGGAAAGTTGAGGGAATGGCCTAAAATGCTACCATTCACATTATGGGCTAATAGAACAACCCATAGTGCAGTAACAGGATATATGCCAGCTGAACTCATGTATGGACAGCCACCTATTATGCCTATTGAGGAATCCATTGTCACATGGAGTATCTTGCCTCGGGATGAAGGCATGAACAGGGAAGAATTGTTGTCTTTACTCATAACGCAACTTGAACGACGGCCAGAAGATGTTAAAATAGCCATTGAAAGGCTAAAAATAGCAAGATTAAAGAATAAGAAGAGGTTTGATAAGCACCATCGACTCCGTCCAAGAGCTATTCAAGAGAATGACTGGGTTCTTGTCTATGATAGCAGCTTGGACAATCAATATAGTGCTCATAGGAAGTTAGCCAAGCGATGGTTTGGACCATATGTTGTAAAAGTAGTACATAATAATGCTACTTACTCTTTGGCTGAAATGGATGGGACCATGATTAATATTCCAATAGCTGGGAAACGAATCAAACTCTTGAAACGAAGAGAATCTTCAAATTATGAACTTGATGACTTAGAATGAGTCCTCTACTTGAAGACATACAGGAAGAAAAAGACTTAGAGAATGAAGATGAAGAAAAAGACCCTCCTTGACCTGTAATCTTATGAAATGGCACACGCCGGAGGATGTGCAGGTTAGGAGGGGGTGAATGTCAAAGAGTTTACTGTTTATGATATAAATCATGGGATTCTTATGAACACAAGAAGAGTTTCACTGGAAGTTATATGAGATATTTGCATACAAAATTGAGGCATTCTTATTCAAAAACCACCTTAGTTATACAAGTTCTTTTGTATTTAGCATATAATTTGCAGTTATACCACGTATATTTATGAAAAATAAGTCTATGGGAACCTATAACTTGGACATCTGGAAGTAACTGACAGTCTCCTAGATAAATCACATTAATTCAAGTACAAAAATATGGTCAGAACCCAAAAATAATGCAAAAAACTGTCAAAAGTCCACTAGGTCCACATAGGACCAGAAGTAATTGACTTAGGTGGCCAGCAAGTGACCTAGGCTGGTCAAAAAGTGACCAGGGACTGAGCACAGAGCAACCCGCATTTTTCAGCGCAAGATGCGGGCTGCACTATCTGAGGGAAACTGGAAGAAAGCTGGAGCTGAGATGCATGAAATGGAGCATGCAAACTGAAGATTAACATGCCCAACAACTGAAGATGTAAACATGGTGAGAGCTCCACTTCTCAACCTCTTTGGTCTGACGAAAATGCATGCTGAAACTGTCTATAAAAGAGGGAAAATCTGAGAGAAGAGTATTCATCCTGCTCTTATGCACGACTTCTCTCATTTTGTTTACCTTATTCTTGGTCCAATGAAGCCCTGACTTTTATCCAAGTACTTGAGTGACTTTTGGGCAAGCAAAGGGTGAGGATATTGAAGACTTATGGACTGTTATGGGCTGAAATAACCAGTCATAAACAGGGCAGCCCACTATTTTGATCTATTTTTATGAGCAAACATGGGTTTTTTATGGTTGTAATGGAGGAAAATGACCTCTTTTCTTCAGGACATTGTTCATAGATGATCAAAAGTGCTTCTTCTTGAGTTTATGCACTCATTTTGAACTTGATTATGGGCTTGAATTTTCTGTTTTAAAACAAGGCTGAAGCTAAAATTATACTTTTCCCATTCATTTCATGTATCTTTGGCCCAAATCTTGGATGCATTTGATTCTATCAACAATATACTTGACCCAAAGGATTGAAATCTATCTATGTTCATGAAATAAATGCCATTAGAGCTTGCATTTGACATTCATAAATGAATTGGAAATCTGAAAATATCCTTTATAAATGATGTATGTATCCTGAAGCATTTGATGTAATCAAGTTAGTCTTATTCCTTCTGTTCATGGATGCTATGTACAAAGTGAGAAGGCTTGAATTCCTCTTCCGTACCTAAATCATTTCTAAACCCCGAATCTTATTAAAACCCAATCCATCTTTCCTTTCTGAATCTTGAATCCTAAACTCTTCTTCTGCACTAAAAGCCTCAGTCGTAGACCTTCAACTTTTAACGCGACGACAGTGGTGAACCCGACGTGAAGGTCCGCTGCGGAAGAAGAAGTCCAATGGGAGAATCATCAAGCTCGGGAGGAGATGCTTTGCAATAGTTGGTTCGTCTAATGCAAGAGAGCCAACACCAACAACTGCAATTTCAGCAGCAGTTGCAATTGCAACAACAACGGAGACAAGAAGAAGAGCGGATTGATGCTGCTGCCATTAAGGCCTTAGAAGCAGTTGGGCATGAGCTCAAGCAATTTAATGGGCAAAATGTGTCCTCTTTTATCCACCTCTACACTGACAAGATGGTCTTCTTTGGAGTTCCTCAACATGCCTGGAGCTGTTACTTTGCCCGCTTGGCTGTGCATGGTCTCCCGGACCGAATTCATGGTCTTTCCCAAAAAGATGCAGAATGGACTGTGTTTAAGAAGGCTCTTCGAGAAGAAATTTTCCTTGAAAATTCTGGCCTTATGACAAAGAAAATCTTCACCGAATGGGTCGAAAGGCCCAATAAGGGTCTAACTGCTACTGCTCTTCATCGAGAATTTGAAAGCAAATTTGCCCAACTAGATGCCGATGAGACCAACAAGGTATGGAAAGTCAAAAGATTGAATTATTTTTTAAAGCTACAGATTCTTCTCTTCAGGAGAAATTGACTGACCGACTTGAAGACCCTGACTCTGAGTTGGGATTGAAGACTTCTTGGAGTGATGTCACTGAAGCAGTTAATATGATAGCTCGAAGAGAGCGATTGCGCCTAAGATGGGGATCAACCCCTGTAACAATTGATTCTGTGAAGGACGCAAAAATTAGTCCTTTGGAAGGATGGTAAAATTCATGCAACCGAAACCGGGCTTCCTCTTGAGCCAAACTTTGGTAACGGCGGCATGAAGAAAAGATTGGAGGATTTGGCAACAAGAACAGCCTATGCAACTATTGATGCTACAACTTATGGGTTGAAAATTGAGCTAACTAATGAAATTGTTAAAGCATGTAAAACTAATGCAAAATCTAAAGTGTGGACACAGGCCTTGGAACGCATGGAGCAAGGCAAGGCAACTAAGGATGATTTAACCACTGCCAGTCAATGTATTCAAAGTGAAGAGATGGAAGAAAAATCTTAGATTTGGTTGAAAAAAAATCTTACAAAACAGATGAATTAGGGGACGCGAAGTAAAGATGGAGCTTAGATGTCCCAGCCTAGTTGGGTCTATTGAAAACTAACAAGCTGATTTTGTTTCAGGTCCATGGAGGACCATATCTCTATACCTCAATCGGCAAGTAAGTGGTGTTATTCATGTGTGTAAAGACTCTTTTAATTGTTGATCACCTTCTCAAGATTTTTTGAAAGGAGATTAAGGGAGACCAATGAAGACTGTTGATAAGAACTGGACATGATTTTGGTGAGAAATTTTACGATAGAGTATAATCTACTGTAAGAACTAAGAAACAAAGACAAGAGAAGAGAACGATGGTTCAAATGAATGTAGACAAAAAAAGCATAATTTTGGTGGAAAATGTGAGTGGAATATTTAGCCATTCAGAAAAAAGAATAATGGTTGAAAAGTGACCCCTAATATGAGTTAACATCCTTAGGCATTTAATGGCCGACCTCTTAAATGAGTAATATTTTCTCTCATTAATCACGTCTGAATGGCCAAATTTGGAGCATTCATGATCATATTTTGGTCATAACTTTTGCATACGATATCAGATTTAGGCATTCTAGAGCTAGAAATGAAGAGCACAAGAAGATCAACTAATCTACGCACTCACATAGATTATTTTTTTGTAGTTTTTGGTTCTCTATTTTACAAAAAATAGAACTATTACTTGCTCATTTAGAATGACTTTTGCTTCACTAGGGACTACTCGACTTTATGTATTGAGCACATTGGTAGTTGGATGTACTACAAAGCATTTGGTTTATGCAATTGAGCTTGACCTTATTACAATGAGATACTAAGACTGATTGTGATATGCGTATGCTCTCTTAATATTTATTGGATGCAGTTACCCTATTGTGGCAAGCCTGATTTGATCTCTTGGCTTGGACTTGATACTTATATCTATTAGGGTATTGTCAATGGTATTTATGTGCTTCTCGGTTATGTATTGAGTTTTTCTAATTGGAGTATGCAGCTAGCGATTCTTTTAATTTTTCTTTGAGACTTACTCTATGCATGATGATGTCTATGCCTATTGCATGTATGGTTTCTGACACACTATAATCGTGACAATCTTTAGTGTTGGTTATTCCTAACTTCTTTCTTCTTGGTTTCTCACTATTCGTTGCTACATATTGCTACAATTTATTATAGCAACCTATCATCTTAGTTCTATGCATTCTATTTGTGGATAGTCACCTGAACGTGGTAGTCATTTGCTTACAATTTGTGGACATCTTATTACTTTGGTAGTATATCATCTATTTTACTTTGATTTAGCAATGGTTTTGGGACTGATTTTCCAAGTACTCTAGTAGCCTATCTTGTCCTTCTATGTACTTTCTTGGTCTCATTATGGCTAATGGTTCTTGCATAATAGTACTATCTTCAATATTGAGAAACAAGATGGGACTAATTATAGTTATTGGAAGACCCAAATATGATAGGTTTTAGTACAGAAATTGCAAGTAAGACTACTAAAAAATGGGGGTGCCAACTCAAAAATATTATAGCCGAGGATTGGGATGAATTAGATGAGCTACACAAGTTCAAAATCATTTTATCACTCTTTAAGCAAGTTCACTACAATGTTGTAATTGGAAATTAGATTGCATATGAGCTTTGGACACATGTTAAGAATCCTTATAATAAGTAGAGTCCTACATCTCAAATGTATTGGTTGAAATAGTTAATGGACTTTTACAAGAAGGAAGGGGCTTCTATGCCTACACACTTAAATGATTTTCACTCCATCATCAACCATTTAGCTTCATAGGAGTTTGAGTTCAAGGATACTTTGCATCCTTTATTTTTCCTTGGTACTCTACCTAAGTCATTGGATACTTTTCATATGACTTTCTATGCTAAGGGTGGGATAAAATTGCAAGACTTTAAGAGGTATCCTCTTGAGTCATTGGATACTTTTTGTACAGTTTGTATCTGGGGTCAGTTGTCCATGTTTTAGCTATGGCTATAGTTCTACATGTATCTCTTTAACATTTCCATCTTGGGATACATGTCTTTAAAAGGAATGAAAATGCTTGCCAATTTGCAGTATCTATTGCTCTTAGACTATAAGTGTTTTGAGTCTTCTGATCATTATTTATGTAGGAGTAGCATACACATTTTACGCATAAAAAGTCTAGCATGAAGTGCATGGGTGCACCTTTGGTCTTGTTCATTTGAGTGTATGTGGTCCCATGCCTTATTAGTTTCTATGTGGTGCAAAGTACTTTGTCACATTCATTGATGATTACTCACATATGGTCTAGGCTTACCCTATTAAGGAGACATCAAATGTCTTATCTATCTTTCAATGTTGACTTGCTCTTGTTGAGAACCAATATCGATATAAGTCGAAATGCCCAAGATAAGATAATGGGGATGAGTATGTCTCAAAAGATTCTAAGAAATTTTTTGATGAGTGATATATTAAGCATCATTTGACCACCCCCTTGACCCCTCCCTAGAATGGTATTGCTGAATGCATGAACATGATGATTCAGAAAAGATTCCATATTATGTCTAGCTAGGCAGGATTACCACAATACTTTTGGGCTAAGTAGTTACCACTACCATACACTTGATTAGTTGTTCTCCTTGCACTGCTATTGATTGCCAAGTTGCAAAGGAGGTATAGACTGGAAAACCTCAATCATATTCTCATTCGCATGTCTTTGGTTGTGAGGCATTCTATGATGTCGCAAGGAAAAGTGCCATAAGCTAGATCCTAAGTCTCTGAAATGCATCTTTCTTGGTTATGGGGATGTAGGTGAGATGGGCTATTGCCTATGGGATCCATAGGCTCACAAGGTTTTTTGCAGCCATGATGCCATTTTCCATGAGTAAAAGATGCATAAGCAACTTGAGCACGTGATTGCGGTATGCAAGGTGATCTCTTAGGAGGAGCCTTGTGCATGTGTACATTAAGTTAAATAAGCAAATAGCAATTGATGCTCTTGTGGCCCAGGCCATTGTGTAGGATTGGCTTGCTTTGAGACACTCTGTTATAACTAGATGTTAGCCTACAAAGTGATTTAACCCCTCCATGGATTACGCTATTGTGATAGATGTAGGTGAACCTCTCTCTTATGATGAGCCCATGCACAAAGATGATAGTCACTCACGGGATAGGGCTATACAGTTAGAGTTTGAATTCTTATAGACTAATAATACATGGAATTTGGTTTCTTTGTCTTGTGGCAAGAAGACCTTGTCATGCTAGGGGTATACGAGGTGAAAAGTATCCTTAAATTCCCAAGCTTGCTTATAAGGACATATTTGTAGCTAAGAGTTTCAAATAGGAATATGGTGTTGACTTTGATAAAGTATTTTCTCTTATATGGTCAAAATCATGACCCTACACTTGGTTGCTCATCTAGACCTAGGGACCTTTATCAAATGGGTGTAAATATGTCTTTTTTATATGGGGATTTTCATGATAAGATCTATATGTAGGAGCCTAAGGCATTTGAAGAAAAAGGCAAAGAATACCTAGTGTGCAAGTTGTGAAAGAGCCTTTATGGCCTTACGTAGACAACTAGGGAATGGTATCACAAGTATGATGCTTTTATGCATTCACAAGGATATAGCCATAGTGCTATGGATCTGTGTTTATATAGAAGAAGTCTCGTGATGGGAGCCTTATGATTTTGGTACTCTATGGATGATATGCTCATGGATGGGACCACTCAGGATGAGCTAGATGCTTGGAAAACTCATCTCAAGAAGAGCTTTGAGATGAAAGACATGAAATAGGCCTTGCATATTTTTTGGATGCATATCATGTGTAATCGCTCTAAGGGTATTCTTTATCTATCATAGAAGGAGTATATCCAAAAAGTCATTGAGCGATGTTATATGCAGGATGTCAAGCTTATTGATTCCTCTCTACCATTCTCATGTGAAGGTTAATCAGGTCTATTGTCCATAGTTTAATGAACAAAAGGCCGAGATGGCCAAGATCCTTTATGCATCTGTCATGGATAATTTGATGTATGCCATGATAGCCACTCATCTTGACATAACATTTGTAGTGGGATTTGTGACATGCTAAATGACTACACTTAGCATATGGCATTGGGATGCCATCAAAGATATCATGAGGTACCTAAATGGCACAACAACTATGTGCATATATTATGGTGGCTAGGATACAAGAGTCATGGGATATACTAACTTTGATTATACATGACATGCAGGTAGTAGGAAGTCCACCTCTGGTTATGTCTTTACCTTTGTTGGAGGTATTGTTTCTTGGATGTCTAAGGTGCAAAAATGCATGGCCCTCTCTCTACTACTGAGACCGAGAATATTGCAACCACTGAGGATTACAATAAGGAAACTCTTGGTTAGGCCACCTAGTGGCAGACCTTGATATTACTGATGTGGTTCCTAAACTGCATTCAGATTCTATGAGTGCTATCCAATTAGCCAAGAATTCGGTCTTTCATGTGAAGAAGAAACACATTGAGGTGCATTACCACTTTATCAAAGAGGCTGTTGAGGACAAGTTTGTCAATCATCAATGATTATTGTGAAGTATTTTTGTCTAGTGAAAGAGGCATGATTGATGAAACCACAAATGTTGGAATGTACTAATTAAAGGGATTTTGTAATTGAATATAATTTAGAGTAAGAAATATGTGTGGTTTTGGTTTCATCTAGTAGGGACTACGAGTGTTCTAAGAACTTAGTGGAAAATTGATCTTCATGCATAGTGGCAGTGGCTAACTTTTTGAACTTGGTCATTTGATATAAAATATCTATGTGTTCATAGGTATATCGTTGAAGAAATCCCAAATACATTTTGCAATAGGTATTCCTCTTACTAGTTGTACTCGTAAATCTCCACAATGGATAAGGAAATCCATCCTTGTAGCTGCATCTTTCTGCATCCAATCTTCCTTTTCTACTCCTCCTTGTTCAAGGCATTCTTTCTTACCCTTGATAATGTTCCAAAGGTTAGCTTGGGATAGGTATAGTTCCATCCTTAGCTTCTAGACTTGATAGTTGATCTCATTGAGTTTGTTGTTCCTGATGTGTCAATTGTAAGAGCTAGTGGTCTTGATGAGAGCCACTAGAGTAATGAGGGTAAAGGAAGATATGTGATTTGTGATTTTAGAGAATATACAATAAGCTCAAGAACTAGAACCTTGGGCTTTGATACCATGTGGTGAAAATCAAGAACTACCAGGAGAAGTAGATTAGAAGACATTGTGTATAATGAGAGAAAGAAAGATCGAGACAATATAGAAAGTAGAGTGAACTGCAGTTGTTGATTTCATTACTCATAGCATTATATATGCATGGTACATTAAATGATGTAGGTGAGCTCCTATTCTAAATAGCTAGCAATGAGAATAACTATGGTATCCTTTTGTCCACATATTTGAATATCCTTATCTTATACAGACTTTATTCTAACACTAGGTTTGTGGAGGATCCGTGAATTATAAGATAGCATAGATTATTAAAACACTATTACGAACCTTTTGTACTAGACCCTTATCATGTAAATTTTTCTCATAGATAAATTGAAAACTTTAGAAAATAATAGTTTATTGTAGTTAAGCTCCTTCTCATGAGTTAATAATTATGGACATCACACAAAAGTAGGCCAAAGTTGTTTCTCAAAAACATGGACACAGAATATCATTGTATATAGATAGGGAAGTGTTACTAAATTTAGGTAACCTTAATCACATTCTTCTACAATAGATCAAACTATATAATAAGGTTGACATAATAGTGGAATGAATTCTAAGTAACGCTATTGATAAAGGCATAGTATATATATGGAAGGTGGATGACAACCCCAATTTATGGAATTCAATATTAGATTGGTACATGTGTTTTCCAAAAACATATCATCATCATAGCATTGTTGAATTTGTTAAAGAGATCTACATGGCCTCAATAAAGATTTTTCATCTTACACATGTGTTGTACACATCAGGATTCAAACACATAAGACATGTAAACTAGATCTGCCTTTTACCAACAATTGCACCTTACACAATGGTGAATTCTCATCTCAACCACACATAACAAGTGAAACATACCATTATTGGGTCAAAACATCCAAATTCATGCCTATTCTATAATGTGGGCTAAGGCAATGAGGCATCTCTAGGTTGAAAAAACATAAATAGCTTCTTTATTTTGAATGTACAGGGTTGGATAATTAAGCCTTTTATGACATGAGCCCTAGGAATAAATGTGCATGATCACCCCTTAATGTTTCATGACATGAGCCAATGGAAGGGTTTGAAAATATTTTCATTAATGTTTATGATCACCCCTTAATAACCATCTACAATGTAGATAGAGCTCCTCTCTAGCTCATATCAACCCGAAACGGCCCTCCTCTTATAGCTATCATTGGTTGTTTTGTACTGATAGAAAATAGCCTTCCCATGGCCTACCATGCTACTACTATGGTGGTTGGACATTGCCTTTCAATGTTCCCCCCATGGCCTATAGATAGTGATGGTCCAAGTATGGCAACAACCCAATCTAGACTATTCTTTCTCTCAAGTAATGGGAACACCATGAAGAGCTTGTTGTGCAAACTAAATCTTATAACTAAAACTTATCACATTCATGTGCTTGATGAAACATTATTGCATTCGCCAACTTTCAACTATTATGTATGCATACACATGAACTTCAAGGGGATATATAAGATTTATTTTATAGCCAACATTGGACTTGAAGGGGATGTATGAGAATTAAACTAAACTATGTATGAATTTGACATGTTTACATCATTTTTGTGTTTTACTTCACTAACTTATTATTACTTTATTTTGTTGAATAGGAACTGACCATTGTAAGCCTAAATTCAACATTGAAGAAGAGAAACTTTACTTATGAGCTTGAGAGTCTATTTAAAACATATGAAAAGGACTAGAATAGGTATTCAAGAGGAGCCTCATATTTGACTTTGTGAATATAATTAAACTGAGAAACATTCATATACAATGCAAAGTTCTTCTCAAGCACAATTTGTAAAATGAGTTTAAAATTACATTTGACTTTAGAATTGTAAAAACCATGGTCAATTGGATCCTCTTTTTTGAAACACGATTTGAAAACATATGTTTTTTTACAATTGTCTCAAATTTGGTCTTTTTTTGAGGGAATCTTCTAGAAAATTCCAAATGTTTCTCCTAAGAGGCAATATTATACAAAGGATTTGCAGCTATGTTCTAAAAATACACACTTTTTTTTAATTAGATACCATACAAACCATGTTTTTTATTCTAAACATACGAGCACTTAGTTTATTAAACATAAATTGTGCATGCCCACATGTATTTATGTGTTTACCTATATATATTTTGTACTTAAAATTTTAGGAATATCCATGAGGTATTTTAATGGAATAGTACATTTATATACTTATATTAGATAGCTATTTTTGTTTCATTTTTTTAGATTTTATTTTAGCATCACTATGTGGTAACTCCCCTAGATATTCTTTAACTCATATTCTCTACGATCCTATGAGTGCCTAGGCTATTGAGATATTTAATATTAGATGATATCATTTTGCAAGTTGATTTATTCTTGCCCAAGTTTAGGACATGATTACTAAAACCCAATCAACCTACACAACTCAAGATAATAAGTTCAAAGAAAATGATTTACTATAGCTTCATATTAAAAAGAGGAAATTAACATGCCATTAAAAAGCATCTAAATATAATGTTCTCTCCAAAATACTATCAATCATCACATATTGTATGCAAGATGAATGCATTAAAATTGTGCATTTCTCCTCACTGGAAAATCCATAGTTCATTTTGTATAAGCTTATTGAGACCCTTTAAGGGAACTCCACCTATCACATCAAGTGTAGGTGATCTAAATTTGCTTAAGGATAACACAAAAATGTTAGTGCAAAAAATAATCCTTCACCATGATCTAACCATTATCCAAATAGGCATTCAATATTATAGATATTTTGTTAAGCATAAAAATTATTCCCTTGAGAAATTCTAGTGGATTCATTGGCCATCTCTTACTCTGACCTAGGTATCCAATATTTGCATACCACTTCACAATCACATGGAGTTTCAAATGGACATAGATTCACCACATGAGGCAATGTCTAAAGACTCTCCCAATTCCTTATTCTAATCATAGATATGTAAATTTGTAGGGTGAGACAACACATATTGCCTTTTTATTTTTCCTTGTTCATACTAGTTACATGATGCATCAGCAACATGTAACTCCCTACTTATGCTATTCATTTTAAATAAATTGAGAACAATTTCTTTTTAACTCATAGAAAATAATATGTTTATTTACTTTGTGATTTTTTGTTATTACTTTCTATTGATTCAATAATAATTGTTGGTGGTAAATGTGCCTATGCTTATGCCACCCTGTATTTTCTTCACACCCCATGATCACGCTGTCGTCGCGTTAAGAGTTGAAGGTCTACCACCGGGGCTTTTAGTGCAGAAGAAGAGTTTAGGATTCAAGATTCAGAAAGGAAATATGGATTGGGTTTTAATAAGATTCGGGGTTTAGAAATGATTTAGGTACGGAAGAGAAATTCAAGCCTTCTCACTTTGTACATAGCATACATGAACAGAAGGAATAAGACTAACTTGATTACATCAAATGCTTTAGGATACATACATCATTTATAAAGGATATTTTCAGATTTCCAATTCATTTATGAATGTCAAATGCAAGCTCTAATGGCATTTATTTCATGTACATAGATAGATTTCAATCCTTTGGGTCAAGTATATTGTTGATAGAATCAAATGCATCCAAGATTTGGGCCAAAGATACATGAAATGAATGGGAAAAGTATAATTTTAGCTTCAGCCTTATTTTAAAACAGAAAATTCCAGCTCATAATCAAGTTCAAAATGAGTGCATAAACTCAAGAAGAAGCACTTTTGATCATCTATGAACAATGTCCTGAAGAAAAGAGGTAATTTTCCTCCATTACAACCATAAAAAACCCATGTTTGCTCATAAAAATAGATCAAAACAATGGGATGCTGTATTTATGACTGGTTATTTCAACCCATAACAGTCCATAAGTCTTCCATATCCTCACCCTTTGCTTGCCCCAAAGTCACTCAAGTACTTGGGTACAACTCGGGCTTCATTGGACCAAGAATAAGGTAAACAAAATGAGAGAAGTCGTGCATAAGAGCAGGATGAATACTCTTCTCTCAGATTTCCCCTCTTTTATAGACAGTTTCAGCATGCATTTTCGTTAGACCAAAGAGGTAGAGAAGTGGAGCTCTCACCATGCTTACATCTTCAGTAGTTGGGTCAGTTAATCTTCAGTTTGTATGCTCCATTTCATGCATCTCAGCTCCAACTTTCTTCCAGTTTCCCTCAGGCAGTGCAGTCCGCATTTTGCGCCGAAAAATGCGGGCTACTCTCTGCTCAGTCCCTGGTCACTTTTTGACCAGCCTAGGTCACTTGCTGGCCACCTAAGTCAGTTACTTCTGGTCCTATGTGGACCTAGTGGACTTTTGATAGTTTTTGGCATTATTTTTGGGTTCTGACCATATTTTTGTACCTGAATTAAAATGATTTATCTAGCAGACTGTCAATTACTTCTAGATGTCCAAGTTATAGGTTCCCATAGACTTATTTTTCATAAATGTACATGGTATAACTGCAAATTATATGCTAAATACAAAAGAACTTGTATAACCAAGGTGGTTTTTAAATAACAATGCCTGAATTTTATATGCAAACATCTCATATAACTTCCAGTGAAACTCTTCTTGTGTTCATAAGAATCCCATGATTTATATCATAAACAGTAAACTCTTGAACATTCACCCCCTCCTAACCTGCACATCCTCTGGCATGTGCCATTTCATAAGATTACAGGTCAAGGAGGGTCTTTTTCTTCATCTTCATTCTCTAAGTCTTTTTCTTCCTGTATGTCTTTAAGTAGAGGACTCATATCTAAGTCATCAAGTTCATAACTTGAAGATTCTCTTCATTTGAAGAGTTTGATTCGTTTCCCAGCTATTGGAATCTTTATCATGGTCCCATCCATTTCAGCCAAAGAGTAAGTAGCATTATTATGTACTACTTTTACAACATATGGTCCAAACCATCGCTTGGCTAACTTCCTATGAGCACTATATTGATTATCCAGGCTGCTATCATAGACAAGAACCCAGTCATTCTCTTGAATAGCTCTTGGATGGAGTCGATGGTGCTTATCAAACCTCTTCTTATTCTTTAATCTTGGTGTTTTTAGCCTTTCAATGGCTATTTTAACATCTTCTGGCCTTCGTTTAAGTTGCCTTATGCGTAAAGACAGCAAATCTTCCCTGTTCATGCCTTCATCCCAAGGCAAGATACTCCATGTGACAATGGATTCCTCAATAGGCATAATAGGTGGCTGTCCATACATGAGTTCAGCTGGCATATATCCTGTTACTGCACTAAGGGTTGTTCTATCAGCCCATAATGCGAATGGTAGCATTTTAGGCCATTCCCTCAACTTTCCTTTGCATGATTTTGCTAAAGCTTTAAGAATTGGTTGATGACCTCTTTCACTCTTACCATTACCTTCAGCATTGTAGGCTGAAGTAAGAGATAGCTTAATTCCCAATTGAGCAAAGGAATGGCGAGCTTCATCGGCATCCAATTCTCCTCTATCAGCAGTTACTTTAGCAACACATCCATACTTGCAAAATACTTCTTCAAGTAAAAATCTACAAACAGCATGAGTGGACTTTGTTGTCAAGGCCTTTCCTTCCACTTGATTTGTGAGATCTTCTCTAGCAAGTACTAGATATCTCATGTTCCAAATTCCTGTAGGCATGGTTACTAAATCAATAACCCATCTATAATGAATGGATAAAGGATAGGTAGGCTGAAGCCCATCTCTATGCTTTACCATAGAATACATTTGACAAGCATGACATGACTCAACAAAATGCTCAATGTCTTTATACATGTTTTGCCACCAAAATTTCTCTTTTATTTTGGCAAAAGTACCCCATATGCCTCTATGACCAGCCAATAGGCTTTCATGGAATTCTTGCATGACCTATCTTTGTGTCTTTTTGTCACCTAAGACACGAACAGGTGCCCTTCCTTTCTTTTTTGCATGCCTCCAAAGGTAGCCAACTTAAGAAAAAAACCATAGGCTTTTCTCTTAATTCGCTTGAACTCTTCATGAGTCCATTCTTCATTCTTTGTCATGGTGCTAAAAAATTGGCCAATTTTTTGCCAATCATCTGCATAATATTCTTCTTCAAAGTGTGAACAAACCATAACAAAACATGGAATATGCTGTTTACTAGCTGTCCATTGTCCTTCTTTAGTTGATTCATCCATCCTTACTAATGTAAAAGTTTTTTATCAACTGAGCCTGTTGTTCTTGCTGTAATGTTTGTTGTACCTGCATTAACAACATCATTTATAAATTCTGATTCTTCTTCATCCATCATTTCTTCTTCATCCATATATTTGGCTCGTGAAAGCATGTCAGCAACTAGATTATCTCTACCTGAAATATGTTTCAAATCAGGATTTAAGAATTTAATATAGGCTATCCATCTTAGCATGGCTATGTTAGGAGTGGAACAGTTGGCTATCATGCCCAAGAGTGGAAGGCAATCTGTCTCAACTATAACATGTGTGCCCATGAAGTACTCCCTGTCACATTTTAATGCAGTTACTACTCCCCAAAGCTCTCTTTTAATTTGAGCATACCTTCTTTGTAGTTCATTAAGAACCTTTGCTCCAAAGCGGATTACATATCTGTTGCCTTCAAGGTCGTCTTCTTGACCAACTGCCCATCCTATTCAAATAGGACTTGTGTCCACTGTGAGTATAATGGGATGTCCATTAGAGTAGTTAGCCCTCTTTAAAGTGGGAGCTGAAGTTAGCATTTTCTTGAGTTTCCGAATAGCCTGAGTGTGTTCTTTTGTCCATAGAGACCTTTGGCCCTTTCTTAGAAGCTGATAAAGACTTTCAGCAACATGAGCAAAATGTGGTATCCAAATAAGGTAGAAGACACATGCACCAAGAAATCTTCTCACTTCTGAAACATTTGTACATTCTTCTTACATTTTGCTGATTGCATTTATTTTAGATGGAGAAGGCTTTCGGCCATATGGTCCACACATATGACCGACCACAACGAATTCTTCAACTCCAAAAACAGATTTAGCTCCTGAAAGGGTAAGATGAACTTCTTCTAATTTAGATAGGATTTGAGCACAATCATTAATATGATCAAAAACAAACTTTCGACATCCAAGCTCATTGAGTTCTTCATTTTTCTCATGAACTTCACATCCTTTGATTGGAACATCATCAAGGAAAGGAAGAGTCAATTGAGGAATATAATCCCTCAATACTTTATGCATGGCATTCATCATGTGAGCTACTGAATTCGTAGCCCCTTGAGGTAGAGTACACATGCGGACTACGCCAAGAGACATCTCAATTGTAGTAATGTCCCCACTTTGCAAAGCAAGTTGAAATTGGTCATAGCCTAAATATAAGTCTCCCATGGAATAGATTGCCCTACCTGCAAAAGCTTCAGCAAACTCATCCACAATTGGTCTTGATCCAACATTTCTAATAGTGACTTTATTGACGGGTTGTAAATCTTGAATGAATCGTAAAGATCCATTCTTCTTTGGTACGGTAAACCATCGATTAGAATATGGAGCTGAAGATGGCTCCAATATTTTCATTTTCATCTTTTCATTTAAAAGTTCCAATAACTTAGGCAAATGAGCCCTTGGAACCGGAATTGGTTTAAGATTCCAAGGCACATGTGGGACCGTAAAAATTACCATTGGTGCCACAATGCTTGGATCCACACAGCCCATTTCATGCGGCTGAAATGAAAAGGCTTTACCATGGTTCTTTAACATCTGCATGAAGATTTGTTTTTCAGCTGGCAAGAGGAAAGAGTCTTCACCAATTTTCAACTTTTGTAGACTTTCAGCTGTAAATTGGTGACCAGTATCTTTAGGATCACGAAGGCTTGGTTGTTTGGATACCCTTTCTGCCAATCCTTCGCTTTCAAGTGGTAGAGGAGTAGTTGTCGGCTTGACCTTCTTATCAACTATTTTATATTTTGTTTCTACTCTTGCTTCATCCTTGTTTGGCTGTCCAAAAGCTTCATAATCTGCAAATTCTTGAATTATGTCATATATATCCAATGTACATACCTGTATGGACTGATTTTCAGCTCGCTTTTCTGCATGAACGGCTGTATAAATTTCAACCATTGTATCATTATAATTCAGCCCATAAAATAGTCTTGAAATTTTTCTTTATTAGGTAAAACATCAATTTTCTTCATCTCTTGCTTCATATGACTCAAATACTTTCTTTCAGCCCTATTCATGCATAAAAACTGTTTATAACAGCCTACTCCATTGGCTGAAAAAACCTGCAAATCAGCTTTTGGCCTTGCCTCCTTCATATGTGGAGGTAATTTTTTGTGACATGATGCACTGCCATAGCCTCCACTTATAGCAGCGCTACCCGAACACCCTTAAATTCTCAGGCGTTAAGAGGAACAGGATGATCTCTCAATCGATCCCTATTTCGATGGTGATTAACACAAACAGTTAGGAATTGAACAGCTTTATCATTATCCTTGCTTCTTATCCGAGCATATGATGAACCATCATCAAGAGCCTTTGTCTCTATACGAGACTAGAAATAAATGGTTGTCCAGGAATGATTGGATAACTGCAGGAATCTTGAACAAAGAAATGAAATTCATCTTTTACATTACCAATAGTAACTTGTACATAAGGAGATGCTGCATAAAGATCGCCAGAAGAGTTATTGGCTACCTTCATGTGCCACCCTGGGTCCACATCAATGGGTACAGATTCTTCAGTTTCCTCACCAACATATTGTCTTTTTCGTTTAATTACATCAATTATTACATTATGAAATCCTCGTTTTGCAATACCAAGAATTTTACCTAATGTAAATTCAATTCTACTTCCAAGAATTCTTTCTTCTAGGATCCGTTTAAGATCCGTTGCGGTCTCTGTGTCAGACTGCAACTTGTAACTAGGATGTTTGCTTTTTCTTTTTCCTTCTGTCTTCTTTGCTTGAGGGGCATCTCCCATGTCAAATTCTGGTGGCGGCGGATTTTCAACAGCCTTCTGTTGATCTGGTTTACTTCTTGTTATACGTTTAGTCGGTCCTGAAGAGGAAGGACTGGCAACATTTTCATCTCTTCTTGTATTTTCTTCTATCATGGCTTCTTGATTATTAATTTCAGCTAGCCGGGCAAAAGCTGAAAATGAATCCACAGGCTCGGACCATCCGGTTTTCCCTCAAATACATTGACTAGCAGTGGTTAAATCATCCTTAGTTGCCTTGCCTTGCTCCATGCGTTCCAAGGCCTGTGTCCACACTTTAGATTTTGCATTAGTTTTACATGCTTTAACAATTTCATTAGTTAGCTCAATTTGCAACCCATAAGTTGCAGCATCAACAGCTGCATAGGCTGTTCTTGTTGCCAAATCCTCCAATCTTTTCTTCATGCCGCCGTTACCAAAGTTTGGCTCAAGAGGAAGCCCGGTTTCGATTGCATGAATTTTACCATCCTTCCAAAAGACTAATTTTTGTGCTTTAGCTTCACGGAATGCTCCGCACTCCCTCTTGTCATGTTGAAGGCTATCACACCAAACGCAACATTTTTTAAAGCCTTCTCGTGCAGGTCTTTGGGCGGTTGACCGACCCCTTTCTTCTACTTTAACATCAAGCCTTTCTACTTTAGAATTAATTTCTGTTAAATTAAGATGGAGATCCCGCATGCTTTTAATTAATTCATCCATAATATCCTTCTTTGGAGAAGGAACAGCAGAATTTCTTGATTGCTCGACCATCGAGATAGGAGGTCGAGAAGCTGGAACAGGCTCCTTCACAGAATCAGTTGTTACAGGAGTTGATCCCCATCTTAGGTGCAATCGCTCTCTTCGAGCTATCATATTAACTGCTTCAGTGACATCACTCCAAGGAGTCTTCAATCCCGACTCAGAGTCAGGGTCTTCAAGTCGATCAGTCAATTTCTTATGAAGAGAAGAATCTGCAGCTTTTAAAAATAATTCAATCTTTTGACTTTCCATACCTTCTTGGTCATCGGGATCTAGTTGGGAAAATTTGCTTTCAAATTCTCGATGAAGAGCAGTAGCAATTAGACCCTTATTGGGCCTTTCGACCCGTTCCGTGAAGATTTTCTTTGTCATAAGGCCAGAATTTTCAAGGAAAATTTCTTCTCGAAGAGCCTTCTTGAACACAGTCCATCCTGCATCTTTTTGGGAAAGACCATGAATTCAGTCCGGGAGACCATGCACAGCCAAGCGGGCAAAGTAATGGCTCCAGGCATGTTGAGGAACTCCAAAGAAGACCATCTTGTCAGTGTAGAGGCGGATAAAAGAGGACACATTTTGCCCATTAAATTGCTTGAGCTCATGCCCAACTGCTTCTAAGGCCTTAATGGCAGCAGCATCAATCCGCTCTTCTTCTTGTCTCTATTGTTGTTGCAATTGCAACTGCTACTGAAATTGCAGTTGTTGTTGTTGGCTCTCTTGCATTAGACGAACCAACTGTTGCAAAGCATCTCCTCCCGAGCTTGATGATTCTCCCATTGGACTTCTTCTTCCGCAGCGGACCTTCACGTCGAGTTCACAACTATCGTCGCGTTAAGAGTTGAAGGTCTACCACCGGGGCTTTTAGTGCAGAAGAAGAGTTTAGGATTCAAGATTCAGAAAGGAAAGATGGATTGGGTTTTAATAAGATTCGGGGTTTAGAAATGATTTAGGTATCGAAGAGGAATTCAAGCCTTCTCACTTTGTACATAGCATACATGAACAGAAGGAATAAGACTAACTTTATTACATCAAATGCTTCAGGATACATACATCATTTATAAAGGATATTTTCAGATTTTCAATTCATTTATGAATGCCAAATGCAAGCTCTAATGGCATTTATTTCATGTACATAGATAGATTTCAATCCTTTGGGTCAAGTATATTGCTGATAGAATCAAATGCATCCAAGATTTGGCCCAAAGATACATAAAATGAATGGGAAAAGTATAATTTTACCTTCATCCCTGTTTTAAAATAGAAAATTCCAGCCCATAATCAAGTTCAAAATGAGTGCATAAACTCAAGAAGAAGCACTTTTGATCATCAATGAACAATGTCCTGAAGAAAAGAGGTCATTTTCCTCCATTACAGCCATAAAAAACCCATGTTTGCTCATAAAATCCTCACCCTTTGCTTGCCCCAAAGTCACTCAAGTACTTGGGTACAAGTCGAGCTTCATTGGGCCAAGAATAAGGTAAACAAAATGAGAGAAGTCGTGCATAAGAGCAGGCTGAATACTCTTCTCTTAGATTTCCCCTCTTTTATAGACAGTTTCAGCATGCATTTTTGTCAGACCAAAGAGGCAGAGAAGTGAAGCTCTCACCATGTTTACATCTTCACTAGTTGGGCCTGTTAATCTTCAGTTTGCATGCTCCATTTCATGCATCTCAGCTTCAGCTTTCTTCCAGTTTCCCTCAGACAGTGTAGCCCGCATTTTGTGCCGAAAAATGCGGGCTACTCTCTGCTCAGTCCCTGGTCACTTTTTGACCAGCCTAGGTCACTTGCTGGGCACCTAAGTCAGTTACTTCTGGTCCTATGTGGACCTAGTGGACTTTTGACAGTTTTTTGCATAATTTTTGGGTTCTGGCCATATTTTTGTACTTGAATTAATGTGATTTATCGAGCAGACTATCAATTACTTCCAGATGTGCAAGTTATAGGTTCCCATAGACTTATTTTTCATAAATGTACATGGTATAACTGCAAATTATATGCTAAATACAAAAGAACTTGTATAACTAAGGCGGTTTTTGAATAACAATGCCTGAATTTTGTATGCAAATATCTCATATAACTTCCAGTGAAACTCTTCTTCTGTTCATAAGAATCCTATGATTTATATCATAAACAGTAAACTCTTTGACAACGCACCTATACATTGCAAGTGGTGGGCACCATCACTATCACTGTATTCTTTATTCTTTCAATGAATATGCAATACATGAAGGTTGGTCACACATTGTGACTATTGGAGTTCCCATATACAATCTCTCTCTCTCCCTCTCTCTCTCTCTCTCTCTCTCTCTCTCTCTCTCTCTCTCTCTCCACCATGGCTCTTCCTTTGCGCTTGATTTTGCTTCTATGCTTCAACTCAGGCTCTTCATTTCAATTGGTATTAGAGCTAGCATTTGAGGAGCCTCTTCATCCGCTGTTTCATCTTTGATTCTAAGTTTCACCTCAAGGTATCATGGTAGCCATTGTTTATTCCCCCCAATATATGCATTGAGTCTTGCCTTCTCCCGACTTGTTCCAAATTTATCTCGCCTTTTCAAGGAATTCCCTAGGGCTTATTTGAACCTTGTTGAGTACTTACTGAGTTGAGATGTAGCCATTCTATGCATTTTGAGTGGATACAAAGTATACTATAGAAGTCGTGGATGGCTATGGTAGCTAAATAGCACTTTTGTATTTTGGCCACAACTTTTGCATATGATATCGGATTGAAGTGTTCTATAGCTAGAAATGAAGAGCGTGATGTGAGCTACATATTTCAAAAAATTTATTCCATGTAGTTCTCCTCTATTTTAGACAAAATATAATAGTTTTGGTTTGGACAACAAGCAATAAAGATTATAATGCATGTTTTTTACTTCACGTGCTATTTTGGTGCTTCGATGGTATGGTTATGCATTGGGATGCTACTTGGTTTGTTTAGAGTTTGATTAGATCCATTTTTTTGAGTTTTATAGCTATCATAGTAGTTTAGACATCAAGCATACAATAGTGAGCTTTATGCTTTAAATGCATATTCTATCTACATGGTATGTCGGGTATACTAAATATCTACGGTGATGTCTAGTATTGATATATGAGCCTGTATATGGTTATGATATGCTTGGGCACTTAGATTTGAGCTAAATTTAATATACTTGGGATTTGTTTAGCTACTTTGAGCATCCATGTGTACTCATTTATGGGTATTGAAACTTCATAGGATACTTATGCTCCTAGATGTATTTGTGATGTGCTTGGGCTTCTTGGCTACTTTAATGTATATATCTTGATCTTTGCTTTCTCACTTTGCATTATAAAATTGCTTCTTGTGGGAGATGCTTGTACTTACTTGGTAGAGCTTGGATCTTTGAGATAGTGACACTCTTGGTTCATGTATATACTCTCATGTATACTATTGGATGTAGTTACTCCTACTTGTGGGCTGATTTGATTCCCTATGATTTGGATATTGGCACTTACCTTTGCCAATAATTTGTTAGTGATGTATATGCCTATGGAATGTATGTCTTATTGACACTTTAAGTTTGTGATAGTCTTTTGTACCTGTAGTCTATGCTTACCCACTGCTAGTTGCCTTATTTGTATCCCAAATTTACTACTCGGATATCCTTAGCAATCAGAGTTTTCTTTCTTGACTAATTTTCCATAGTTGGATTGACATATAATATTATTTTCTGTATTTTAGCAGTATTATAACTACCTTTTAAGCATTTTTATGAGAGGAAATACTTGGATTCGATGGCCTCTATTACTTACAGTTGGTGGACAACTCTGTAGTTTGGTGCTCTCCCTTGTTTTTCCTTAGTTTGGCATCATTTTGGGGCTGATTTGTAGTCATTTATAGTAGCCCATTATCTTAGATTTTGCATTGGTATACGGTCATTATGGGTGGTTTTTCAAATGATAGTGCTATTTTCAATATTAAAAATCTTGATGGCACTAATTTTACCTATTGCAAGATGCAAGTATGGCAAGTATTAGTTCAAAAGAAGTAGGTTAGATTGTTGTAAGCCAAGAGTGTAAATCTTGAAATCATTGATTAGGATACTTGGGATGAGTTGGATGAGCTATGTAAATCCACTCTTATATTGTGATCGTCTAAACTTGTTTATTTTAATATTGTAGCAATTGAGGATAATGCTTCGCAATTATGGAAAAGACATGCAATCTTAATGACAAGCAAAGTCCTACTTAATAGATGTATCACTAAAACAACTCATGGACATGTGCATGAAGGAAGGGACTAGTGTGTCTACACATTTGAATGAGTTTCATTTGATTTTCAGTTAGTTGACTTTATAGGGCATTAAGTTCAAGGATAATCTCCCTCCATGTTCTTGCTTATGACACTTTCTAAGTCATGGGACACTTTTTGTATTGCCATGTGTGCTAATATGCCCAAGGATGGTTTGAAGCTTTAGGATGTTAAGGGTGCCTTACTCACAAAGGATATAAATAGAAAGAATGTAGATACACCCCATACTTCTCGGTCTTGTGGGAAGTCTCACTCATAAGGCATCGCTTACCCATCACCTACCTGCCATTAGTGTTATAAGCATAGTCATATTCAACCGCACTGCCATTATTATCTTAGTACTTTATGTGGACAATATATTCATTCTTGAAAAAGCTCATGATGAGATGGATGAGCTTTACGAACTCAAGTCAAGAAGAGCTTGGAGATGAAGGACATGGGGTAGGCCTCATATATTCTTGGTATGTGCATCATGCATGATCACTCTAAGAAGCTCCTTTACTTATCACAAAAAGAATACATGCAGAAGGTCCTTGAGTGCTTCCGTATGCAAGATGTAAATCCTATTGACTATCTTCTACCTTCCCATGTGAATGTCAGTCAAGAAGATTATCCCTAGTTAGATGAGCAAAAGACAAAGGTCGCCAAGTTCCCTTATGCATCTGTAATGTGCAGTTTGATGTATGCCATGATCACCACTCACCATGACATAGCATTTTCAATGGGAATTATGGCATCTATATGATTGCACCTATCCAACGACATTGGAACGCCGTGAAGGGTATCATGATGTACGTGAAAGGAACTATAGATATATGCATTTGCTATGGTGGCCAGGATACTATAGTCATAAGTTACACTGACTCTAACTATTCAAGGGATGCAGATAGTAGGAAGTCTATCTTTGGTTATGTCCTCACCTTTGCTAGAGGTGTTGTTTCTTAGATGTCCACAATATAGAAATGTGTGGCCTTATCGAATATTGAGGCAGAGTGTATTGCAACTATTATGGCTTACAAGAAGGCCCTATGGTTAGGCCATTTGGTAGATAACCTTGGGATTGTTATTACTCCTACACTACATTTGGGTTCTATGAGTACTATTTAGTTGGCTAAGAATGTCATCTTCCATGCAAAGACAAAGCACATTGAGGTGCACCATCACTACATAAGGGAGGTGTTTGAGGACAAGTCTATTGAGCTTGTCAAGTTCTCGTGATTGATGAGAATCTTATAGATCTACTCACTAAAAATCTCTGAGTGGAAGACTTTGCTTTCCTTAGGAAGGTTATAAATGTGTAGGGAATCAATATATTTTGTGCTTCTTTCGAGTACATTATTAGTAGTCAAAGTAATGCAAATGTAATTATTTTCTTAATTTACTAGTAGAATTCATTTGGTGCTTTGTTTAGATCCCTTATAGACTCTTTAGATATATAAGTTAGCTAGCAAAGGTTTAGGTATAAGGTTTAGCAAATGTTTAGATCATCATAGACTCTCTTTGGATATATAAGGTAGCTAACAAAGGTTTATTCAATGTTTAACTTTATTTTCTTTCTATTCCATAGGAGCATACCCAATCTTTTGCTCTAATATTTGCATACACATTTTGGGAGGTCCTGAAGAAAAGAGGTCATTTTCCTCCATTAAAACCATAAAAAACCCATGTTTGCTCATAAAAATAGATTAAAACAGTGGCCTGCCCTGTTTATGACTGGTCGTTTCAGCCCATAACAGTCCATAATTCTTCCATATCCTCACCCTTTGCTCGCCCCAAAGTCACTCAAGTACTTGGGTACAAGTCGGGCTTCATTGGACCAAGAATAAGGTAAACAAAATGAGAGAAGTCATGCATAAGAGCAGGCTGAATACTCTTCTCTCAGATTTCCCCTCTTTTATAAATAGTTTCAACATGCATTTTTGTCAGACCAAAGAGGCAGAGAAGTGGAGCTCTCACCATGTTTACATCTTCAGTAGTTGGGCCTGTTAATCTTCAGTTTGCATGCTCCATTTCATGCATCTTAGCTCCAGCTTTCTTCCAGTTTCCCTCAGACAGTGCAGCCCGCATTTTGCGCCGAAAAACGCGGGCTGCTCTCTGCTCAGTCCCTAGTCACTTTTTGACCAGCCTAGGTCACTTGCTGGCCACCTAAGTCAGTTACTTCTGGTCTTATGTGGATCTAGTGGACTTTTGACAGTTTTTGGTATTATTTTTGGGTTCTGGCCATATTTTTGTACTTGAATTAATGTGATTTATCTAGCAGACTGTCAATTACTTCCAGATGTCCAAGTTATAGGTTTCCATAGACTTATTTTTCATAAATGTACATGGTATAACTGCAAATTATATGCTAAATACAAAAGAACTTGTATAACCAAGGTGGTTTTTGAATAACAATGCCTAAATTTTGTATGCAAATATCTCATATAACTTCAAGTGAACATCTTCTTGTGTTCATAAGAATCCCATGATTTATATCATAAACAGTAAACTCTTTGACATTCACCCCCTCCTAACCTGCACATCCTCCGGCATGTGCCATTTCACAAGATTACAGGTCAAGGAGGGTCTTTTTCTTCATCTTCATTCTCTAATTCTTTTTCTTCCTGTATGTCTTCAAGTAGAGGACTCATATCTAAGTCATCAAGTTCATAATTTGAAGATTCTCTTCGTTTGAAGAGTTTGATTCGTTTCCCAGCTATTGGAATCTTAATCATGGTCCCATCCATTTCAGCCAAAGAGTAAGTAGCATTATTATGTACTACTTTTACAGCATATGGTCCAAACCATCGCTTGGCTAACTTCCTATGAGCACTATATTGATTGTCCAGGCTGCTATCATAGACAAGAACCCAGTCATTCTCTTGAATAGCTCTTGGACGGTGTCGATGGTGCTTATCAAACCTCTTCTTATTCTTTAATCTTGGTGTTTTTAGCCTTTCAATGGCTATTTTAACATCTTCTGGCCGTCGTTCAAGTTGCCTTATGCGTAAAGACAACAATTCTTCCCTGTTCATGCCTTCATCCCAAGGCAAGATACTCCATGTGACAATGGATTCCTCAATAGGCATAATAGGTGGCTGTCCATACATGAGTTCAGCTAGCATATATCATGTTACTGCACTATGGGTTGTTCTATCAGCCCATAATGCGAATGGTAGCATTTTAGGCCATTCCCTCAACTTTTCGTTGCATGATTTTGCTAAAGCTTTAAGAATTGGTTGATGATCTCTTTCACTCTTACCATTACCTTCAGGATTGTAGGCTGAAGTAAGAGATAGCTTAATTCCCAATTGAGCAAAGAAATGGCGAGCTTCATCGGCATCCAATTCTCCTCTATCATCAGACAGCATGAGTGGACTTTGTTGTCAAGGCCTTTCCTTCCACTTGATTTGTGAGATCTTCTCTAGCAAGTACTAGATATCTCATGTTCCAAATTCCTGTAGGCATGGTTACTAAATCAATAACCCATCTATAATGAATGGATAAAGGATAGGTAGGCTGAAGCCCATCTCTATGCTTTACCATAGAATACATTTGACAAGCATGACACGACTCAACAAAATGCTCAATGTCTTTGTACATGTTTTGCCACCAAAATTTCTCTTTTATTTTGGCAAAAGTACCCCATATGCCTCTATGACCAGCCAATAGGCTTTCATGGAATTCTTGCATGACCTGTCTTTGTGTCTTTTTGTCACCTAAGACACGAACATGTGCCCTTCCTTTCTTTTTTGCATGCCTCCAAAGGTAGCCATCTTTAAGAAAAAAACCATAGGCTTTTCTCTTAATTCTCTTGAACTCTTCATAAGTCCATTCTTCCTTCTTTGTCATGGTGCTCAAAAATTGGCCAATTTTTTGCCAATCATCTGCATAATATTCTTCTTTAAAGTGTGAAGAAACCATAACAAAAGTTGTTTTATCAGCTGAGCCTGTTGTTCTTGCTGTAATGTTTGTTTTACCTGCATTAACAGCGTCATTTATAAATTTTGATTCTTTTTCATCCATCATTTCTTCTTCATCCATATATTTGGCTCGTGAAAGCATGTCAGCAACTGGATTATCTCTACCTGAAATATGTTTCAAATCAGGATTTAAGGATTTAATATAGGCTATCCATCTTAGAATGGCTATGTCAGGAGTGGAACAATTGGCTATCATGCCCAAGAGTGGAAGGCAATGTGTCTCAACTATAACATGTGCGCCCATGAAGTACTCCCTGTCACATTTTAATGCAATTACTACTCCCCAAAGCTCTCTTTTAATTTGAGCATACCTTCTTTGTCGTTCATTAAGAACCTTTGCTCCAAAGCGGGTTACATATCTGTTGCCTTCAAGGTCGTCTTGACCAACTTCCCATCCTATTCCAATAGGACTTGTGTCCATTGTGAGTATAATGGGCTGTCCATTAGAGTAGTTAGCCCTTTTTAAAGTGGGAGCTGAAGTCAGCATTTTCTTGAGTTTCCGAATAGCCTGAGTGTGTTCTTTTGTCCATAGAAACCTTTGGCCCTTTCTTAGAAGCTGATAAAGACTTTCAGCAACATGAGCAAAATGTGGTATCCAAATAAGGTAGAAGACACATGCACCAAGAAATCTTCTCACTTCTGAAACATTTGTACATTCTTCTTGCATTTTGCTGATTGCATTTATTTTAGATGGACAAGGCTTTTGGCCATATGGTCCACACATATGACCGACCACAACGACTTCTTCAACTCCAAAAACAGATTTAGCTCCTGAAAGAGTAAGATGAACTTCTTCTAATTTAGATAGGATTTGAGCACAATCATAAATATGATCAAAAACAAACTTTCGACATCCAAGTTCCTTGAGTTCTTCATTTTTCTCATGAACTTCTTATCCTTTGATTGGAATATCATCAAGGAAAGGAAGATT
Source organism: Lygodium microphyllum (assembly GCF_053477565.2). Lineage (NCBI taxonomy): Eukaryota > Viridiplantae > Streptophyta > Polypodiopsida > Schizaeales > Lygodiaceae > Lygodium > Lygodium microphyllum. The sequence continues at coordinate 35,312,845 of NC_141163.1, read as the reverse complement.
CAATTGAGGAATATAATCCCTCAATACTTTATGCATGGCATTCATCATGTGAGCTACTGAATTCGTAGCCCCTTGAGGTAGAGTACACATGCAAACTAGGCCAAGAGGCGTCTTCATTGTAGTAATGTCCCAGCTTTCCAAAGCAAGCTGAAATTGATCGTAGCCTGAATATAAGTCTCCCATGGAATAGATTGCCCTACCTGCAAAAGCTTCAGCAAACTCATCCACAATTGGTCCTGATCCAACATTTCTAATAGTGACTTTATTGACGGGTTGTAAATCTTGAATGAATCGTAAAGATCCATTCTTCTTTGGTACAGTAAACCATCGATTGGAATATGGAGCTGAAGATGGCTCCAATATTCGCATTTTTATCTTTTCATTTAAAAGTTCCAATAACTTAGGCAAATAAGCCCTTGGAACCGGAATTGGTTTAAGATTCCAAAGCACATGTGGGACCGTAAAAATTACCATTGGTGCCACAATGCTTGGATCCACACAGCCCATTTCATGCGACTGAAATGAAAAGGCTTTACCATGGTTCTTTAACATCCGCATGAAGATTTGTTTTTCAGCTGGCAAGAGGAAAGAGTCTTCACCAAATTTCAGCTTTTGTAGACTTTTAGCTGGAAATTGGTGACCAACATCTTTATGATCACGAAGGCTTGGTTGTTTGGATACCCTTTCTGCTAATCCTTCACTTTTAGGTGGTAGAGGAGTAGCTACCGGCTTGACCTTCTTATCAACTATTTTATATTTTGTTTCTACTCTTGCTTCATCCTTGTTTGGCTGTCCAAAAGCTTCATAATCTGCAAATTCTTGAATTATGTCATACATATCCAATGTACATACCTGTATGGACTTCTTGTTATACGTTTAGTCGGTTCTGAAGAGGAAGGACCGGCAAAATCTTCATCTCTTCTTCTCTTTTCTTCTATCATGACTTCTAGATTATTAATTTCAGCTATCCAGGCAAAAGCTGAAAATGAATCCATAGGCTCAGACCATTCGGTTCTCCCTCGAATACATTGACTGGCAGTGGTTAAATCATCCTTAGTTGCCTTGCCTTGCTCCATGCGTTCCAAGGCCTGCATCCACACTTTAGATTTTGCATTAGTTTTACATGCTTTAACAACTTCATTAGTTAGCTCAATTTTCAACCCATAAGTTGCAGCATCAACAGCTGTATAGGCTGTTCTTGTTGCCAAATCCTCCAATCTTTTCTTCATGCCGCCGTTACCAAAGTTTGGCTCAAGAGGAAGCCCGATTTCAATTGCATGAATTTCACCATCCTTCCAAAAGACTAATTTTTGTGCTTCAGCTTCATGGAATGCTCCGCACTCCCTCTTGTCATGTTGAAGGCTATCACACCAAATGCAGCGTCTTTTAAAGCCTTCTCGTGCAGGTCTTTGGGCGGTTGACTGACCCCTTTCTTCTACTTTAACATCAAGCCTTTCAAGTACTTTAGAATTAATTTCTGTTAAATTAAGATGGAGATCCCGCATGCTTTAAATTAATTCATCCATAACATTCTTCTTTGGAGAAGGAACAACAGAATTTCTTGATTGCTCGGCCATCGAGACAGGAGGTCGAGAAGCTGGAACAGGCTTCTTCACAGAATCAGTTGTTACAGGTGTTGATCCCCATCTTAGGCACAATCTCTCTCTTTGAGCTATCATATTAACTGCTTCAGTGACATCACTCCAAGCAACCTTCAATCTTGGCTCAGAGTCAGGGTCTTCAAGTCGGTCAGTCAATTTCTTATGAAGAGAAGAATCTGCAGCTTTTAGAAATAATTCAATCTTTTGACTTTCCATACCTTCTTGGTCATCG